>NW_026623790.1:276384-290985 GCF_030028575.1 Malurus melanocephalus | reverse complement strand
AAAAAAAAAAAAGCTTTAAATGCAAGAGATAAAATGTTCTTTGGTACTTGCCACCAAAATGTGTTTACATGGGTGTTTAAGGTCACCTCACTGCTGTCCACGACTTGCTAACGAGTGGGACTGGAGAGGGAGGTGCTTCTCTGYTGTCCCATGGTAGGAGGTGAGAGATGTCTTAAATCTGTGTCAGGGGATGTCCAGATTGGATATTTGGAAAATATCTTCACTGAGGAGGTGGTCTAGCACAGGATCARCATCCCCAGAGAAGTGGTTCATGGCCGTGTCCCCACCTGCCTGTGTTTGAGAAGCATTTGGACAATGCTCTTACACAGAGAGTTTAACTTTTAGGTTGTCCTAATTGGAATCAGGAATTCAACCCAATGATCCTGGCTGGTCCCAGTATATTCAAYGATATGATAAAATATAACTATATAAAGTTTTCTGAACTAAATTCACTAGGGTGAAAAACTAATGGAAAAAAAAAAAATCGTAGTGAGACTGGAGTCTAAAGAGAAAACTTAYCTGAGTAACATATTTAAGACATTCATCAGACCCTTTCTATTCATGATAGGGAGACTAAAAATGTTTGTGTTTAAACTCTGTTGAGAGTAATTATCATTCTTGTATGATAATTACTCACAGTCTCAATTGTGTCCCCTAAACTTCCTCCAGCTGATCAAGGTTTTTCCTTTAGTGACTATCCAACACTGAATATATTGGTACCATGCCTTCATAGCCATTAATGGAAAAATCTCAATTTTTGTTTTTAGCCAATGTTTGCTTGTTCATTTGTCTGTTTTTTTTGGGGAGGTTTTGTTTGGTTGGGTTGATTTTGTTTGGACGGGCTTTTTTGGGGTTTTGTTTTGTTTTATTATTTCACTTCTTTTAAAATAAAAGATAACATATTTATTTTATATCTCTGCCACAATCACTTAGTCCTCATCTAAACCACTTTAAAGACYCTGTTTTACATAAATAAGTAGAGACACAGGAATGCAGTTGTGGCTAGTGTTCTGCAGAGAACCCAGCATAATATTTGCTTTCAGCAGAATCAGAGATTGAATGTTCTTGTCATATCTTGAAAATTTTCCAACCTATTTCCTGACAKTTTAGTCATATCAAAGTCCACGTGTTTGAAAATTAATTATAATTTTCAAAAGAGATGGGTGTTCCTTACCACCCTTTAAAGTTCATGAAACAGAAACAGAAAGGGAATATTGTCTTAATAACTAAAAATAGTATAATTACATACACTATGGACTAAATTTTGCTTTCCATTTGATCCTTACATTGCAATTAGGTGCATACTGGAAGTTATAATGACTTGAAGGCAGTTGCTTTCTCTACAAAAATTGTTTTATCTGTAAGAATGAATGAAGGAAAAATATAGTTTTAATCCTCTAGTGTTTCCTGGAGTTGTCTAGTCTTCATTTCTGATTTCATGCTTACTATAAGCTGTCTACAAAACAAATCAAAGGGAATGATGCAAACAAAATTTAAGTTCATGAAAAACACTTGAGTGTCAAKATTCTCAACATTTTGTAATTTTTATTGTTGTTACTCAAAAAAGCTGATTTTCAACCTCTGATATAAAAATACGTTGCAAAAAGCTAGGGTTATTTTTTTATTTTTAGCACACTAGGAGAGAGACTTGGCAGATACAGTAAGAAAATAGAAGGGTTTTTTACCTTCATGAATGTGTGAAATGTAAACAATGGCACTGTGAGTTCAATTTCACGTTGCATCATTTTCGCATTAACATTAATCTAATGATTTGCTCTTGATTTGGCATTCAGTATGGAGATTGCTACCATGGTCAGAATAACTCTGTGAGGGCATTATTTATATTCTGAAATGGATAATTTGCAGCAAGGAAAACAAGTGGCAATTATAATAATTTGACAGACAGTATGTATACAGGTTTTTTTTCTTCTTCAACATGGATGTATTTAATCTATCTTTTGCTCATTAGTCTACAATGCAAATTCTAATTTTTGGCCACAAAAAAACTAAGAAAGCTGGGTATTTAGTGTTCAGTAGCTTCGAAACTAACCCAGAAAATTTGGATTTTTAGACAATTACTTTGGTCTGTGCTTTTAAATACTTGACAAAACTAGGCTTGTGTTTAGGGAAAAAGAAAACCAAAAAAAACCCAACCATCAATATAACCCAAATAGCCCACGAATTTATACTGAATGCAGCATTTTAGAATACACACTTTTATATGGTTTTTACAGGTGTTTTAATACCCACATGGCACCTAAAATCAATACTTTTTACCCTTRCCCATAACAAAAATCATAAAGAGATCCATGTTTTGTGGTGAAGTCAAGTCAGAGTAATGCAAGGCCAGTGCAGACGTTCATTTCAGCTGTGCTGTGCTTCCTGTCCGGGCAGGCAGAGTACAAAGCAGTTGGGAAGTGTTTGAACCCCTCTTGTAGTGACAGCTGCTTAAGAGCACAGGGTACAGTGGTGACAATAGGGATGACAGATGCAGAATAATCACAAAAAACACTGCAAAGCACTTACCAACATGCACAGCACATGTTAGTTCCTTTAAAACACGTGAAAACTCAATGTTTGTCTATTAACTGATAGTCATAAATATAATTGTATGGTTAACAAAGTAATTAGTTTCTTATGCTTGACAGAAGAGGCAGCATTCTGCAAGTTGTTGTCAAGAATGTTGTGTTTTGTTTTGTCCTTTAAAATCTTAAAAAAAAAAAAAAATCAGTATTTTAAAACCCAAGTTGCTCATCAGAACAGTATTTTTAGAGCCCAACAAATATGTTTTACTTCCAGCTTAGCTGGTGAAGCTCACAACTCCTGAACTTGCTGTCATTGTATGCTGTCACAGTTTCCAAGAAGGCCAAGTATCTTAAGGTCTTGCTGCTTGTTTCTGCTAAAAAAAGAACAGTACACTTCTCTTAATGGAATCTGAATCCTGATACTATTTTGTTAATTAGGTACTAAAAGAGAAGAATTGCGTCTAATTTAGATGGCCTTTCATCACAAGGATTTTTCCTCTTAGACAATAAAATCCTTTAGAATATGTGTGATGGTTTTTGCCTCATTAACAAAAAAGGAAATTCAGAAATATCTCCTACCAGTGTAAGYTTGCACCGGCTTTCCTGAGTGAGCTGCTAGACATAATTGCTCCAAAACAGAGACTATTGCAGACATTTTTCCCAATTAATTATTTTCAACTAGAGATTTTGCTATTTCTGTTCAGAAATATGGTAGATGTTGTTTTGATTAGAAGGGTGCTAGAGATAGTTCACTCCTCTGGAATTTGTACAGTTCTTCTAGGACTTTCAGCTTTCATAAACTGCAATGCATTTTGATTCTGTGATAACAGCTACTTTTTTGTCTTTTTTTTTTCTTCTTTCTAATATTCTACATATCTCTGGGTCTCTATTGGTAGAATTTGTTTGCAAGTGAAAGCCAATGACTTTTAAAATTGGTCACCGTATTTCAATTTTGATATTTTTCGGTGAAACACGCTTTCTTAAAAGGTGGAACTCCCCTATATTCCCAATGTGRTAATTTTGATAAGAGATTAAAGAATAACAATCCATTATTTACTGCAAATACTATTACTGAGCAATATCCCTTTGTGATAGCTCAAGTGGATAAAWTTTTTGGAACTGCCAAACTTGTAAAAATCTCACTTTTTTCGGCGTAGGAAAATTCAAGTCAACTTSGACCAAAAGCTTTTGAAAAGAGAACAATTGTTTTGGAGACCAAGCTCACTGAAGACTCTCCCAAGACTGCTCAATTTTTCATTAATTGCCTCTTAGAATCCCAGATGGCTCTAGATAGTATGTTTCACAGTTTAATTATTYGAGCACCATGAAGTAAGAAAAAGCTTAAAAATCCAAGAGGTTATCAAAGACTGAGAAAATCAACCATTTTCTGGTGAGACAGTATAAGAGAAGTACAGATTTGCACAAAGCAATAAACAACTTTCTGTTATTAAATATCATTCAGAACTGAAAAGGCTGGCAGATTTTCTTTGTCCAGATTATCTAAATTTTAAGTAAGCTTTGTAAAATGAACCTTTACATGAAATAGCTATCATAAAAATTTTTATCAGTGTAGTTCCTCACAAGCTGGAATAATGCTGTAACTGTGCACTGAGGGCCTCATCCCATGCTTTTTGCTGCATCCTATCCATCTCAGTTTGGATGCTGCCATGTAAGTACCACAGCTAACCCAGCTGGCTGCTGGATGTGCTGCCCTTCCTTCACAAAACATTTTCTGCCTTTCTTTAGGAAGAGTCTTCATTTGAGAATTTGGATTCCAGTTACAGCAAAATCAAATTTACCATGATGTTCCCTCACAGGTAACTATACCAGAACAAATATTTCCTGCTGTATTTGTTTTTTGTTTTGTTTTGTTTTGTTTTTTTTTGTTTTTGTTTTTTTTTTTTCTGGGAAGGTTTTTCTCTTTGTGACACAGACCAAGTCAAAATTCTTGAATTACACAATGCAAAGGATATCCAGATACTGAACGGGACGTATGAGATATGTGAGCAGTTACAACAGATATTTTTGTAAACAGTCAGAATTAAATTCTTTAACTGAGATAAACATATCCCATAATTATTATAATCTTCTTAGTGTCAAGAGCAACTGCTTATCTACTAGGTGCTTACATGGTTATATTCCCCTTGCTAGACCATCCTTTTATGCCAGAATATTTGGAGAGTTATCACTGAATCTTATCTCAGCATGTGTAAATTCTGAAATGGGCTAAAAACAAAGACCTAGTCTAGAATCTCCTAGACTGAAACTGGAGCTAGATGTCTTACCAAATGTGGTACTTTAAAAAAAAAATAAAATAAAAATTTGGAGGCTCTTTTTAGAAATAGAAAATCTAGCACTCTAGATATAGAAGAGTTCCATGTCATATAAAAAAAACTTTAGTAAAATGTGTTATCTTTAGATAATTACTGCATCTCTTTGGATGCTTGAAGCTTTTGTGATATGGAAAGTGATGCATTGAATTATTGCAGAGTAAAACATGGAATGTGTGTTGCAACTTTATGGATCCTAGTGCTGAAATGAAWGGTGTCAAATAAAAACCAAAACAGATCTACTACAAAGCAGAAAAGAGAGACAGTGCCTGTAATTATTTGAAAGACTTCAGAGCTTTATTTTGCAATTTTACTGGTTCACAAAATACATCTTTATGTGTGAACTGACAGATTGACACACYGAACAAAATCTTGAGACTGGAAAAAAAAAGGCACAAAAATGCAACAGAAACGCAGCAATAAAACATCAAAACTTAATATTGTGAAAAATCAAATGCCATGCAGAGGTAGGTGTAGATTTAGTGCACAATATTGCCATATTTCAAAACAATAGGTTATAAATATTATCTGTATATTYAGAGTTCAGGTATTTGCTTTAAGAAAAGACTTCCAGTGCATCACTGTATAACAGAATCATAAAGTATCCTAGTCTGGGAAGGAACAAGGATCATCAAAGCCCAGTTCTTGATCCAGCCTGAAGAATCACTCCCTGTACCTGAGAGCACTGTCCAAATGTTTCTTGACCTCTGTCAGGCTGGTGCTGTGACCAATKCCTTGGRGAGCCTGTTCCAGTGCYCAACCACCCTCTGGGTAAAAACCTTTCCCTGATATCCAACCTAAACCTCCCCTGACACAGCTTCAGGCCATTCCCTTGGGTCCTGTCCTGGTCACCACAGAGAACAGTTCTGTACCTACTCCATAGTTTCCTCCCATGAGAAAGCTGTAAGTAGTAYCAGTTTAACATGCAAAATTTGTAATGTTAGAGTTAGAACATGTACACATGAGTTACTCTGGAATATAGCTCCTCAACTGGATAGCCCTAAATTTGAAGTTTATTTCATAAGCAGTCGTTACAGAAAGTCACTGCCCATGCCATTTGGCAATTACCAGGAAAGTTGTGTGTAAAAACTGGCTTGAAGTGTTTCTCTATCACAGTCATTTCAAGATGTTATTGKCTTTGAAGATTCCAGAAATTCACTGTCAGGCAATCACTGTCAATTGAGATCACAAAAATCCTTGGCGATGTATACACAGAAATTTCAGGAAGTGAGTGAGACAAAAAAGTATGCTAATTCAGTAATTCATATAATAAAATCAAACAGCAATAGGTATCTTCCCATGGATCTCAGCAGCAGACCTAACTGAAAAGAAAAGAAAAAAAAAAAATAAAGCAAAACACCAAACAAAAAATCCCACAAATTAATGGAAAAAATTCCCCCAAAAATAATGGAAAAAAAAATCCCTATTTTTAAAAGGTGATTGTACACCAATGATTTTTACCAGGTACAGCAGAGGAAAAATATCCAGGAGACATAAGGTTTAAAAGCTGACAGAGTGCAAATTTGATTAAACTGAATTTTAAGCATAATGAGGCCTAAGAAATACTTCCAGAGGTGAGTAGGTTCAATGTATCAATGTAACACATCTTAAATTTTTATATGGTTCTAAGGAATTGTGTGGAGTGTGGAAAAGAGTCATCAGGCAAAGGAAAAGATCTGTTTCATGTCCCAAATTGCACATCTTCCCTCCATCTCCTTTTAAAACAGGTGTTTGCACTTCTAGAATTGTCTGTGCAGCAGATGTTGGCTTCCCACTGGTGTAGCAAGGCTACTAAGGCACACAGCTTGGAATGAAAACATCCCTTTGTGAAGGGAAGGAACATGAAACTGAACTCCTGACCTCCTGGGAGACCATGAAGATGATGAGTCCCATGGTGGTGTTTTGGGGTGGGTGGAGGTAGAGGAGGAAGAAGACAAGAACTGTGGCTGTGATAAGTATTAGTCTTTATACATATGAAGGCCAACTGGACAAAAGGTTTGAAAATTTCCTGCTACAAAGACATGCAGAAGCTGCTGTGAGGATTTAGACACATCCAGTTAGAGAAATGTGGCTACTGCAGGTTTCAAATGGAGATTCCATATTTTTGTGCCTGAATATGTCTGTCTCAAGAATCTAATCCTTATATTTGACCTGATGAAGCAGAAAGCTTGTGACTGAGCACAGAACTGCGATCAGATATATCAAACTTAGTGCCTTCCCTATTGAATCATTCTTCTTTTTCTTTTCCAGGCATACTCAAGTTTGAAAGTTTTCCTCTAGAACATCTCTGGGGCATGCTTTGTTTTGTAATTCACAACTCTGCTTGTGAAGTAAATACCAATAAGTCTCACACCGAGCTTATAAAACCTTTTCCTGGCAGCAYGTACAACAGCTTTGTTGCTCTCCTGCTCTGCTCTGTCTATATTTTCTAACCTTCACACGCCAGCTCTAGAGATGTGAGCCTGGTTTGATCTTCACCTGCATTCAATCTGCTCTCATTCTTAGCAGAGCAGGAATCTCCAAGGGATGCCAGTTATTGTGTGCCTTYTGGGAAAGGGACATATGCCTACTAAACTTGCTTAAAATGATTAAACACTTTTTCACATGGTCTGAGTTTTAATCTGAGCATGGAATTTTGCATATATACCTCGAAGAGCTGTAATGGGATTTTCTTATATTTTTTTAAACATTTTATAATTAATATAATTTACTTTGAGACTTTCTATCATTATACCCTTTGGTCACTAAGTGATTCCTTTAAACCTTAAAGGAAAATGATTTTTTTTCTGTTTCATATAGAGACTAGAAAGAAATTATAAAGAATTGGCCTCTCTTCATCAAACTCTTTCTCTTTTGTACCTTTCTTTCTCTTGTGATTSATCCTTCTTTTGCCATCAGACAGTTCTCTGATTAATTGTTTTSGCTTCTCTCCACCCATYGTGTATATTACTTGTCTAAAAAAMGAAAAAAATAAAATCACAGTTAGGAAAAAGGCAGATTTCTAAGGTTATCTTAGTTTTTTATGTATATAAAAGGTAAAAGAAAATTGTGAGTTGCTTTGTGTTATTGTTCCATAATAGTCTGCCACATTTGTTGTTATTTTCAAATAGATTCTTTAAATAATCACTTGCTTCAGGAAACACACAAGAAAAATAGTGTAAATGCTAAGACAGTGTAGCACATTAAAGAAGTGAAAAACTTATTGTATAACCTGCTCATTGCCTACTCCGCTGTTATTCTCCGGAGAGAATTCTCCTTCAGTGTTTTCTATTTTACTATAATGAGATTATATAGGGATTCAGGATTCAGACTTCCTCAATCTCTTTGTTATTTTCCCTCTGGGGTTGTCACTCATGTCAGTATTTTTAGATCACTGCAGACATGATATTTGTTTATAAGTGTATGTGGGTATGTAYGCATGGATATGTGTTTATATGCAGAGAGACAATCTTGAGAAGTACAGATATTAGAGAGAGAAGAAAACAAAAACATTAAAATGATACATTCTTCCTGTTTTAATCTCACAAAGACATTCTGAAATGATAAATGCTTACAATTCTTCCTGAAAGTCATCTTGCTTACAGTTACCTCCTTGCTTACTGCAGGAAGTCACATCCTCAGCAGGCTAAATTGGCATCTCTCTGTCAGTAACCATAGAGCTACACCAGAGGACAATCTGTCCCTGTACAAGCATAAATCATACAAGGACTAATTTTCCTTTGTCTTGAACCCAATCTACTACATAGCATGTAGGAAAGAAATGATAAAGAATGAGTGAAACTCTCACTAAAATCCTAATAGCCAATGTTTGCAGGTAGAAAAGAGCAGTGCCCTTGCATGGATCTGCAGAATAAGGTTCAAATTAAAAATAGAACCAGAGAAGAATAAAAATAAACAGAACYGTAAAATAAAATCAACAATAAGCTCCACAAAAACCCCAAGATTTTATCTCCACAAATTTTTTTTTTGAGACAGAGCTCTAGGCAGAATTACCAGAAAAAAGTTATTACCTGGCTGGTTTCCTACTGCATGTCTAGGACTCTGTGGTGCCTGAATAAAGCTCTGATGTTACTGATACAGACTTACTAAAAATCTCTAGTGTGTTATGAATAGTATGTGTGAGGTCATAGGGTTACAGCAGCAGAAATGTTTTAGAAAACTGGTGAACTATTTGTTATGAATCTGTGTATCTAGCTAGGTATTTGTAGCATTACCTGCCTTTGTTTCTGTTGCAYCTGGAAGAAGGGCAAGTTCATAAACTGGAGGATTGATTTGARCAGAGCCAGAGGAAGTTTTTGTTTCAAGTTGCTTTTGACTCCCCATGAGATGTCAAATGTATATCTTAGCTGAGTTTCATACTTAAGCATAACAAACAAACAAACAAAAATCCTTCCCCATGAAAAAACAGCAGTGTTGATGATCAGCGGAGATCTGAATCAGTCTCTGAGTTAAGTTCTGCACAAAGTTGTGCACAAAGTTGCTCACATCAAGCCTTATTTGGAGTTCTGGAATGTAATTATAATTAAGACTTCAAAACATCTTTTTCATTAAATTCAGAGCTTAAATTGTGCAATTTATTTGCATTTGAGATAAAAGGAGATGCATATTTTGTATGTTGGAATTAGATTTGTAGAAGCAAAAGCTCATTCCCTATGGCAAATATTACTAACTCCGATTCCAGTTATGAAACACTAAATTGTTTTTTAAGTGTGAGCCAGCTCTCTTAATAGGCTTTCAATATTATTCCTCTAATGTTTATTGTTTCTTTACTTTCTAGAGGTTATGATAGAATGGATGAACCAGGAAAGTCTGAATTAGATTTAACCAGAATTTAGTGTTACTAATTAGAATTACCTGACATGAGATTTTCAGTTTAGATTTAATAAGATTAAAATTCTGGCTGAGTAATTGTMGACATATTTCTTCCTAGATGATATAGGATTTAGATGAGCTTKGAGGTTTTAGACCATCTTGAATATTAGACTTCTCAATATCAAACTATTTTTGAAAGTTTTCAGYGTGGTGATATTCAGAAAATACCTGAACTCATACATTCTGCCTGAATAGAACAAAAAAAAAATGTATTTAAAAAATCTGTCTTTGACAGGGCAAACAAAAATATAAATAAACCACAAGAAAATTCAATCCTTCCTTTAGTTTACACGGCAATGGCAGACACAGAAATGTCTGAGTAGACCAGTAGCAACAGTAAAATGTAATGCAYCCCCACCAATGTTGTGTGCTCTAAATGGCAAGGAGGTGGAGAAAAAAATTTGCTTTACTCCACAAGGTCTGTAAATGTGTGGCAGTATGAACCAGATGCTCTTTGGAATTTGAATACCAGTTTTAAGAAAATAAGTTAGATACCATAACATTTAAAAAAGCAGAGATTTTCAGGTCTGTATCCGCCCAACTTTCTAATAGTAATTACAAGAAAAATATCGTGGACATGATCTTTAAGTTTTTTTTGCAGGTGCATATGGCTGATCAGGGTATAAATATAGTTCTTTTCTGACAGAGAAGCCTCTGAAATCTCGAAGCTTTCCAGGTTTTTCAGGCTGCCTGTAATCTTTCTCCGAACCAGAAAACTTCTCCTTGTACATGTGTTGACTCATACATAGGATTAAAATTATGGTGGTTAAATTTAAGYGTGTATACAAATGCTTTGCTACAACATTTACTACTTTCTGTATGAACCAGCTCTCTGTCTCTGGCATCTCCATTGATGAGTTGTGCCAAAAATATGCTAATTAGGAGTAGAACTGCTTCACAAAATGTAGGAGAGTGTGTTGAAAGCCTTCCAAATTTACTACAGCTCAAACAACTTCATTCACTCAATGTTAATAACTATTTGACACTGAAATTCTGTGAAAAAAATGAAAAAGGTCAATAATTGAAATTCAGTTTTATCCCTGGTGATACTGAGTATCCTGTCTTTTTCATGGGACAGATATAATGTGCCTGCTCCACTTTGGGATACTCCAGCACTTCCAGAGGCACTTCCAGAAACATACCTCAGATAAACCTCCATAATCTGTGAAGCAAGATTGTGGAACAGCTTTTCTGTGCTACAGTGGCCATGCACTCACCCTTAAATTTGTCCAATTTTTGAAAAAATACTGTTGGGACTTCAGTTACACATTTTTCATAGATCTACACACACCTGGTCTGTGCAGAGCAAAGGAGTAAATACATCCTATTCACTCACCTCCACTTCCATATCCAACCATCAAATTTTGTGAGGTTTTACAGAATTATAGGAGCCAGAAAGAGAACTGTGTCGCCTTTTTCACTGCAATGTCTACCTGTGTCTGATTACCTGGTTTGGATTTTGCTCCAAGTGTAGAGAAAACATTAAAGAACATGGATTGAAACAGGAGCTGGAGCACGAGTTTTTCAAATGCAAGCTACCACTCAATCTACAGTAGCTACAGAGACAAGAAAACTAGAAAATACAACACTAAAATGCCCAGGTTCTGCTTCTCTATCCTCAAAGGACTGTCCTTCCTAGAAAAGAGATAGCTTAGGAAGACCTTTCTAYAGCTAGGGGTACTTCTGATCTTTAAGGTTACATGTTAGTGTCAGTTTCACTGCATTTCTTCTGGTCTCTTTGGTAAACATCCAGTTCTGATATGTTGCTGCTGAATTCCCAAATTGCTCTATAATTTCTTCTTTATGGACTTCAGTGTCTGTAAAGGCTATGCAAGAGAAAGGCCATTGGAAATTCAATTTTCCTGCTATCCAGATTAATAAATGCCTTAGCAACGTCTTCCTGAAATGTCAATCCAATTGTTTATCTTTACATCTATAAACAATTAAAAAAAGATAGAATTTACAATAACCCACCTTTCATGCTGTTGTAATTTCACTTCTTGATGGTAAAAGGAGAAGCAAGCACACAGTCCACGTGATTTTTTCATTCTCAAACTACTAAAATAGTAATAATAAAATCKAATTCTCTTCATTTTTGTTTTAATTTTTACAGCTTCATTTCAGGCAAGCTCACACATAAAATACTGAACATATGTGATCTAAAACAGGGTAAAGACAATGAATTCACCAAGGAGATTTATGGAAGCGTAGGACTAGATAGTCACATGCAGCCATTRAAAGACTAGAGTGAAATAATCTGTGTTACCTCTTGAAATCATTTGAAACCTGCTTTGATCTGTTGTTGCTGCAGCAGCTCCTTGCWGCCAGGACACAAGCTAGCTCATTTCAAAATGTGCTGAATATATAAAAAAATGCTGTAGTAATGCATTTATATAGCTGCAAGTGATTATACCCAATTGCTTTTCTGCACCAGATCTCCTCCATGGTAAAAAACCTCTTGCTTTGTTTCTAGAGCAGAAATTCATAATTTCTGCGGATCAGACACAAAGGTATAATGATACAGAAGCATACAATATGTGTCTGTCTCATTATACATTTTATGGCATAATGAGATGACATATGTATAATAATATGTAAATAAAAGTTACAATAAATATCCCCAAATATAAGTGCTTAAACATAAATACACCTGGGAAATACAACCACATTGAACCTCATATTGAGCAGTAACTTTTTACTTTTTAACTCTTGGAAAAAGGAATGTTTATTTGAAACTTGACTCGGGAAGGGAGTGAATTAAACCCTATATGTATTATTTGCATTTTTGCAGGAAAAAAGCACCTGGTTTATGTGAAGAACAGGAATCTGGCCTATAGAGAAATATTTCAGAAGTCCATGACATTTTTCAGAGTGAATCCCTGCAATGAAAAGGCTAAGCCTAKATTTGCACAGACCAAGAAAACTGAAAATTTTTTTTGAGAGCATCAGGACTTGGTTTGGTGCTGGGTCCAGGATGSATACTTTGATACAGAAAAATAAAGCACAGAAAAATCTAATCAGTCCTTTGTTTTTTTCTCTCTTTCTTGCCTGTCCACCTCCTCCTGTCTTTTCTCTCAGACAAAGTGAAGAGCAGACCGTTTTTTGAGGAAGTGAAGAGAAAGTCTGTTTATCCACCTGGTTTGTGCTCACCCCTCATGTTTGGGAGGGATTTGTTTCTTGTCTTAACTCCCTTGAATTCTACCCTGTAAAGTAGTGAATAGACTGAATTCAGAAGGATGAAGGGAAAATCTCTAATAACAGCATTTTCTCTCCCTGGAGTACACCTGGCTCACTTTCTGGGACTGTGTAAGCTCTTAAAGTTTAGGTCACAGTAATTTTGCTGGGTTCTTTGCACACATGGGAAAGGGGAGGAAACAGGTCAGAGGAATGATGGGARGGTGCTGGAAATCAGAGAAAAGAAAGGAGGGATGGTCTGAAATATATGAGAATATCTGCTCTAGAACTTTTCATTATTCCCCTTTTGCATTTTTTAAAAGAATTATTTGCATATATCTTTTGGGTAGAAACAGATCTCAAGCAGCATGTGATTAGACAGAGAAAGACATCCCAAGAACATTTAATGGACTGGCAATTATAAATAATGAACACTGGACTAAATATCAAAGACTGTCAGACTTGTAAACTTGAATGGTATAAGGTGATCTGAACGGGAGTGAGTGAAATTCACTGACAATTCACTTGTCAAAAGGTCAGCTGAGAAGATGATAGAAACTTTTTTKTATTTCTAAAAGATACAATCCATTGAAATATAAAAATCACTTCCCAAATAACAAATACTGTCAAAAAAAATGCATAAATATCCTAGTCTCGGGACAACTGAGGTCATGATTTTTTTTAAAAAAAATTCTTTAATATTACTGCCTGATAAAAATAATATTTAAGATCTTATTTTTTTTTAAGTAAGCAATTAATTGAAAGTGAAATTTTATTAGGAAAAAGAAAATCTAAGTCCTTCCAAAGATCTAACTAAAAGACCATTCTTCTGAGTTTTAGATGCATGAAAAGTATTTGAAGTAATTTTTATTGTAATAATGACTGTTAAAGGGCTTCTTAGTAGAAAGGATAACAAAGTGAATGCAGGATACAGGCATGGTTGTCCTTCTACAGATCATGTAAAGAAAAGATTTTATGATGTTTAGGATGTTCTGTAAATTCCTTTATTTCAATATGAAAACACTCTTTGAAATACCCTCTCAGCTGGTCTGTGAGTGGCTTATTGCATTTCACTGATTCTGTGTGCTTTTACTGTCTTTAGCAAAATCTATGACAGTTTTACCATAGTTTTGATAAACTCTTCTTAGGTGGTAGCTGCCACTGAAATATCATGACAAAGTCATACTCAGTGGAAACCAAACTCATGCACTAAACAAAAAGTTCTGTTATCAACTAAGGAAACCTTGCTTTCTATGAACCTCTATCTTCTGGCTGACTCCAGAAATTAAAGCTTCCACTGGCATCAGGAAATGGTGGGGCAGGGAGGGAAGCAATGGTTTGATAAAATTTAAGGGGTACTGAAGAGTAGGAGTCCCTTTTCTTCTTTTTTTTTTTTTTTTTTTTTTTTTACATAAAGATTGCCTATGACAGAAGAACTCGGACTGAAGAACAGATTTTCTCTTTTAATAAAGTTGATGCCAACCTGATTTTTTTCCAAAACTAGGTTGTTTGTAGTAGAGCTTTCCCTTATTTATTCTCCTATGTCTTACACGTCAAGTGCTCAAGCCAGATAGTTTCTGTTCATGGAAACCTGTGTATTTGGATATCCATTTTCAGCAGTTGTGTAGGTACCAACACCTTTGAATGTTGATGCATTGTCTGAAATTGACAATGAGTTTGAAAATTGCTGAGAACTTACA
>NW_026623790.1:232303-276259 GCF_030028575.1 Malurus melanocephalus | reverse complement strand
ATGTGCATGTAGATCGTGGATCTACTAATTTTGCTAAAACAGAAGTTATATGATTCTGCTTTTACTTGGTTCATTCATGCTGTTCGTGGACTAAATAATATATGCATTTTGGCAACCATCCGGATATTCTGTGTGCTGCAAAGCAATAAATGTACATAACTTTACATATCCAACATCCCAATTGTCATAACAGAAATCTGGAAAATTATATACAAATACACAACAAGTAAGCACTCTCTTTGGAGGATTAAATAAAATTCCCTAGGCACTTTTATTTCTTCATTAGGACTGGATGAATAAAATACTCTGGGGTACTTGCATTAAAACATCTTTGCACTATAGTGATGATTATTTTTCACATAGAATTTAAGACTCTCAGAATGAAGGAAGATCTAGAGTGTCCTGAGTCAGCTATACAACTTGCACCTTTTGGTCTTTCTCTATTAATAAAAGGACTCTGACATATTTTCTGTGTTGCAGAATGCGAGAAAGAGAAAATAAATACAGTGAAGAGCAAAGGASAGGCTCTTGGTGTACTCTTTCAAGAACGGTTGTATTTCTAAAACTAAAAGTTATTTTCTCACAAGGTCTTTGCAGTCTCCATTAATCATTTCTTTAGCTAAATCTGCCTCTTAGCATATTTCTAGCTGCCATTGCATGCTCYGAGGAGTTTCTTTAAGCAGACCATGCATTTGTTTTTGACAGAGGTTGGCCTTAAGACAAAATCATCCATTCAAATCAATAACCATCATGTAACAGTTGTTGACTAAGCCAATGCCTTCTCCTTCAGAAGAAAAATCCAGTGGGAATGCTGTATAATTTCAAGTTTGCTTTTATATCAGGACTCATCTATGTAATTCTGCTCTGTTTCTCTCCACCTTGTGGTTGTTTTGTATCTTTGCAGTCAATTATTTCAGGGCTCAAGCTGAACRTTGTTATTTCCTTGTGTATAAATAACACATTTGAGGATGTAACCCTTTTCCATTCAGTTATCTATCTGCTACTTTACATTTGAAAATTAATTTCAATGGAATAACTTTGTCTTTTCCAGGAAAATGTCTTTGTCTTATGGATTATAACATGCTTAGAGCTTTCCATGTCATGTCAGATATACTTTCTTTGTGATTCTTTTTCTTGAGGTCTCAACTAAGAGCAGCTTAAAAACACTATGGATGATCAGAAAGCAAAAAAAGAGAAGGAAAAAAAAGTTTATGTGATCAAACAMAGAAGACTGTTCCCACTCCCCTTTTCACAAAGTTTGAAGTGGAGTGGATCAGAAAAAGGCCAGTTCTGATAATTGCTGTGCATAATTTTAGATCCAAGTGTTTAGTAGCAGCATAGTTTGAGGTGCTTTGGCTACCTCTGTAGCTCAGAGAGAGCTCATACTGTGAATTAGTTATCTGAGTGCTGCTAGATTCATCACCTAAACAAGAGCTAACMCTGGAAACAGCAGCACGTTGTTAATCCCACCTGCAAATGCAAGTGCCACATCTTCGTCTGTAAGCAGGACTTGGTCATCAGTTGGGATTCACATTTATTTCTGGACTCTCTTATGTGCTTAAATCACTTTTTTCTTCCTTAGAAAAGATAAACAAAATAAAGATTCATCATTTCATTCAGTTTATGAATAATTAGCTGACAAGACCTGGAAGACAAGCATGTATCATTCACAATACTTGGTTTTAGATGTCATCCCATTCCACGTGGTTAATATGCTTTCTTGTTTTCACTTATAAACTGGAAACTTGAACCTCACTTTRGAGCCAAGTAGTTAAAGCCCTTGGGAAGGAAAAGAGAGACCTGGAGGCCCTTCATTAATCTAATCAATACTGAATATTAAAGTATTCACAGAGTGGAGGACCTGGTCATTTTTGTCTCCCAGATGAATTCATCAACCATTATAATCACACTCATTCTGTCTTCTCTGCCAAATGAATGTACATTGAAACAATGTAAAGTGGAATGATTTCAGCATAAAAGGAAAAAAAAAAAAAAAAAAAAAAAAAAAAGAGCCAAAGCATTTCCTTTCCCTAGGCTTCACCTTAGTGTAGCTTTCATCCACAGGATGAAAGTATTCCAGGACCAGAATGGCTAATTCACATAACCCATATTTTTTCCAAGTGTCCTTAGATAAAAACTGGCCCAGGAAGGAAGAGGATGTTCTCAGCTTTGTTTTTTTTCTGGAATCAAACTACATTGAGTATTCTCTGAGAAAGCAAACCTAAACCAGCCCTGCTGGTGACATAGGCAGAAAATTAGGTTATGAACCGGGACTGAAAGAGGAATTAGACCTGGAACTTCTCAGGCTCAGCATGAGTCAGCTCAGGTTTTCAGGAGTAAAGAYCCATCCTCTGAGCATCTGCAGTAACAAATAGCCGCCTATTAAAACTCTTTATTGTATGCTATTATGCAAGATATTYAATCAGTACAAGTGTTTTTCCACTTTGATTAGGATCTCCTGTACTTCTTCCTATGCCTGTAATTTGTGGCTGTTTTGCTTCCCAAATAAAACCTTCACAAGGCTATCAGTCATGCAGGTTTTCTAGCAGATAAGTCATTAATTATTCATTTTTATGAGTGTGACCACGGCTGTGAGACATCCCCATGAGGATTTCTAAAGGACCATTTGGTAATAAATATTCAGCAATTTGTAGTGTTTAGTTCTGAGTCATATCCCAGTACCCATCAATGGCTGGACGTGTCCACTGTCCACACATAATATCCCCTCTCACCATYATATAATGACATCAAAATCATGCATTCCACCATCTTGAAACAGAAAACTAGCAGATTTTTAAAGTCACCTTGTCAGCTGTAAGACTACACTTCAGCCTTGTAAGTCCATAAACTCTCTTTAAAAGCTTATTAAAGATTATAAATGATGTTTCTACTTCAGTGGAGCCAGTCTCATTTACAGTGTAAGATGATTTGGTTCATTATTTGCATGTGATGTAGAATGGAAAGTTGTGTGGAAAAATGACAGTGGTAACCGACAGCTTTATCCTTTATCTTAAAAGGATTAGAATGATAGTTGGGAGGTATTTCTAAACGTAACCCCACAGTGATTTATCAGATTAGATGGATTTATAATTGGTTATGTTTGGGTTTTTTATCAGGTAAATTCATAGAATTCTTATGTATATTTTTTTCTAGGTAATAAAAACATGAAAAATATACCAAATATTGTAAGGATATGTAACGACAAAACTATTTAACAAGTGTTTCATTCTSTCATTTTCATATGTCCAAATCAACTCATGACCACTGAGAAAGAGATGATAATTACAAGGAATCTTGAAAATGCCTTTCTCATTTTAAACAAGCCCACACAGACAGAGGAATTAAACTTTTGACTGCCAGGTTCTTCTTCACTAAGTGTCAATGCTGATGACTTGGTGACAGCAGAGTGCCAGGTTGAAGTGAGTTGTGCATCAAGAAGATCATGGAGAAGGAACTGAGGTCATAGTTACCACAACCAAGTAAATCAGTAGAAAGCAGTGAACTTTTTTCCCATCAACTTTCTTTGTTTCTCCTTTTTATGATGTGATAGAAAAATTATAAGTTTCTTCAAATGAGAATGACAGCATGAAGAATGGGAAAGAGTGAGGATAAGGAAATAGGAGTCAAAGCTGACAGCATAAGAAGTAAGAACTAAATTATTTTGGATGTCTCTGATACTGAAATTATGATTAGCTATGCTCCCATTTTCCCTCAGAACCACCACCAATATTAATAGCATGATGCACCCAACTGTGAAAACAATGTAAACTGGAGTAAAAGAGATTCCACATATTAAGGATTTATATTTTAACAAATTTGAAAGGTAAATTTTAAACCTACAAAATCTGAACTGAACAACATGCCTATTTAAAGGTTAAACAAAATAATTACCTTGACTACTTATATTTTTTTTTAAGTGAACCTCTCTGCTACCTAAAACCTCACAATGAATGAAGTAATCCAGTAAATAAAAGATGCTGGATTGCTAGTCGCAAAGACTGTATTGATTATCCTTAAATTTAACCTTATGAAAGTTAAGCTGACTGTCTGAGCTAGTTGACAAAACTCCATCTGTAGCCCATGAAGGGAGAGAGACACCCCTAGAAAGTAATTTATCAACTGCTAAGATTCTGTCTGAGATAGCTAGGACAAGATGTCCTCAGGACATACTACTCTCTTTCCCTTGGCAATTGAGAAAGCCTGCACAAATTCCTTGGGTGTGATACCTGATGTCTGAATGGTTAATGTAAGTTGTATCTGCCTTAAGATCCCCAGGGGCTTTTGGGCAATAAGGGACTGCAGAGGTTTCATATTGGCTCTAAACACAGAATAGTGTTGGATCRAAAGGGTTAATCACACACTAAGGATATATAAAAATAATTAATATAATTTTATAAAGAATAGTTATACATGACATGAGAAGTTCCAAATATTCCTGTATTTATAAGACCCTTGTTTCAGGCCTTCTCATACATTTAGTATATAATGAATCAAAGCAGTTGTAGGCATCAGAAATCAGAAACCTATTAATGCTTTCTTTGTAGTGAAAACTCATTGATAATAGGTTTTTGACAGATTTTTTTTTTTTTCATCCAAAAGTAAGTTACTATATTTCAAAAGCATTTACTGAGGGGAARAATAGAATCGCAGAAGAATTTTGGTTGGAAAAGACCCTTAAGATTATCCAGTCCAGCAATTAACATAACACTGCTAAGTCCATACTAATCCATTTCCCTAAGTTTCACATCTACGTGGCTTTTTAACACCTTCAGGGATGGTACTCCTAAACACTGAGGTGCTAAAGAAGATGCCTGGGAAGGGATTGTAGCTTTCCATGGTACCTCATTAACCCTGTCCAGTGTGGGCTGGGTCTCAACTGCATGACCCAGTCTGCCTATGAGAAAAGAGACGTGCTAAACTTCCCCTAGACTCCCTGCATCCTTTCTTCTATACCTGGCTTCACGTGGCCCTAAAATTTCTTCATAGAGTGCCTTTATTATAGAAAAAAAAATGCTGCAAATRGAGCAAATATAATGGAAGTACATTTTGACATGTCTCAGGGGACAGGGTGTTGAAGAGAGGCATAAAGTCAGTTTAGTTGACTGTGATRGCTGAAGTCACACATTTAAGAGCTGATCATTAGTGTGTCTTTATTCTGAGAAACCGTATCCAAGTGAAAAATCGTATTCCTCACAGATGTGCTCTGACATGCTGCTGTCTCTATTTATTCTATTCATTTCTTGAGCTTGGAAATATTGCATTTCTGTGGTAAAGCTACTCAAAAATGGAGATCTGGTACCTCCTGGAGCAATATGACTCTTAGGGTGAAATAAATAGAAAGGGAATAAAATGGTAGCCCACATCAGGTTCACGATGGTGCTTTAAAACTCTTAAAGGCAGTAGCTAACCAACAAGGTCTAACAAATACAGAAGAAACTGTAAATAAATAAATAAAGAAAATTAGGTAGATAGGTAGCTGTAATAAAAAGGACAAGTTATCCTATATCAAATCTTCTGAATATAGTTTTTGATTTATTTCTGATCCTTAATATTTAATATAATCACACTGAACTTATAAAAAGCCTTAATTGCTAGAACTAATTATGTTCTTGTAGAAAGGAAGTCATTAATGCAAYCATCACAGAGAAAAGAATCAAAAAATAAGAACCTGAAGAATTAGTAACTTTGACATTGCATTAATATAAAGTATTAGGACAAAAGTTTCTGGATACCTGGAATAGAGGAACATCTGGCTTTTGAGGGTATCCATTAACAACTGTTCAACATCAACAAACAAACAAACTCCCCCAGCAGACAGAAGAAAAATACTAAATGAAATACCTAGATGGAGAAACTTTAAGAAATGGGAGATAAGGGAGACAACACCAAATCCCAGAGGTCACAAATCAGTAAACAGACCACTGGAGTATAGCCTTAGAGAGTTTAGAAGCTGATAACACTTAGAAAACAGTGGATCTCACAGGCAAGATAACAAATGTGGAACATTCAGAGGAAACCAAGAGAACTTGGACTTTCCATGAGAGGATTAGGGGAGGGGCTAAAGATGGGGAAATGAAAAGATCAAAGTGGATAGGAAAATCTGTCCAAAGTGGGTTTGGGAAAATGGAAAGGAAAGGATAAAAGAGGCCAGTTTCATTAAAGCAGGATCTTGGCCCACATGTTCATCTGGTTATGGTGGTTTGACCCTGGCTTGATATCAGRTGCCCACCAAAGGTGCTCTGTCATTTCCCTCCTCAGCTGGTCAGGGGAGAGAAAATATTACAAGTGGCTCATGAGCTGAGATAAGGAGAGGGAGAGGTCACTCACCAGTTACTGCCATGGGCAAAATAGACTCCACTTGCGAAAATTAATTCATTTTATTGTCACTCAGACTGGAGTAAGRTAATGGGAAATACACCTTCTCCCCTCCCCTCCTCCCTCCTTCCCAGAGTCAACTTCATTCCCAGTTTCTCTACCTCTTTTCCCTCAGTGGTACAGGGGGACATGGAATGGGTGCTGTGGTCAGCTCATCACATGTTGTTTGTGCCACTCCTTCCTCCTCAGAGAAACTCCCCATAACAGAAAGCCCTCTATGAAATTCTCCAGTGTGAGTCCTTCCCAGAGGYTGCAGTTCTTCACAAACTGCTCCAGTGTGAGTCCCTTCCACAGGATGCAGTCCTTCAGGAACAAACTGCTCCAGCACTTGTCCTCAGTGGGGTCACAAGCCCTGCCAGCAAACCAGCACCAGCATGGGCTTCCCAGCGGGTCACAGCTTCCTCTGGACATGCCCTTGTGCCCAGGCATTTTTTCTGGACATGGCCCCAGAGCCAGGGCCCAAGGAACCCGCAGAGATGCCCATGAGTTGTGAAAATGAAGGCATGTGTATGTTTGTAAGCAAGCTCCAGCCCTGATCACCTGAAGAAGAGATGCAGGGTCAGCGCTCAGAGTGGTTCACAGTGATGAGCCCTGTGCTGGTGCTTTTATGGCTTCCAGTAAAGGCTCTGCTCTTTCCTTGTGGATCAGTGTGGCAGGATGAGCGTGGATTTGTGCACTGTGTGCATATCTGCATCTGTACCATTCATGTTTAGCCTTGTGCTGGCAGCACACGCACTCAGGAGCAGGAGCAAACAGACAAGAATGGAGACCTCCAAATTCAACCTCCCTTAACAATTAGAAAACTGAAGTTCATCAAAATATGATGTTCAGAACATTGAATGTGCTCTGTCTGTTAATGTAACACGATAACTTACATGGGGACTTTTAAATCTAAATTCAGATTGTTTTTAAAATCTAGGTTTGGAAATGTTAATTATAGACTTAAACCAGACAATAATAAAGTTAGATTATTTCATATTATATACTGGAAAAAGAAGACAAAATCTAGGAGACATTGGTGATTAAAAAACACATGAAAAAGAGGTGAATTCCCTAAAGAATGAGGAAGGACAGACATTGTACCTATTTTTAAAAAAAGAGGTAAGAAGTAGGACTTAGGTGCATCAGCTTAGCCTCAATACCAGAAATATTCTGGAACAGCTTGTTAATTAGTTTGGATGCCCCCTGCGGACAAGGTGATAGGGAATAGCTGACATGGATTTGTCAAGAAAAAAAAAAAAAAGTCATATCAAATCAATCCAAGTTCTTCCTGTGGCAGGGTAATTGCCTAGTGGACAAGGCAGAAGCTAAAGATTTTATATATCYTGACATTAGTAAGCATTTTCACACAGTCCCATTTGGCACTGTCATACACAAGCTCCAGAGAAACACAGCCCAGCGGTAATTGTCACTTGGAGGGTGCAAAATGGTTTGAAAAGCTGAACTCAGTCACTGCCTGATGGACGCCATCAGATCTGGAGACTTTTCCAGTAAAATTAACTGATAGAATTAGCAACAATATAAAACCAATTACAAAAAGACTAGCAGAAGCCAGTACCAGTATAATTAATAGATTGAACAATTAATTAATTGATAGCACAAGGAAGGYTTTCCAGGGAGTTTGTCGAATCTTTGTCATTAGAGGCATTTAAGCGTGAGTTAGACTGTTGTGTGTTGGGGATTGGTTTTTGTGAGTTCGATGGATGGATGTGACTTGACAGATGCTTGATGCTCCCTGTGCCTTGATGATGTCTTCACTGCTTCCTTTCTCCGTGGCTCTGTCACAGCTTCTGACATTACTTTGGGGTGTTCATTTGCTTGCTTATTACCTCCAGCCTTTCTGTGTCTTATAAAATCCTTGACATCTAAAGRATCTAAAATAGAGGCACTGCCTGGCACAGTTTAGAAAGGTTTTGGAGTGAAATCACTGCATAAGCACAAAGTTTTCTCATTATGTGACAAATAAGAAGTTATTTGGGCCATCATTTTCTAGAGATAGCCATAAGTTAAAGAGTTATCAGTCTGCCTATTGTGTGTGTGCATGTATAGATGCATCAAACAGAAAGATTGTATATAATTTCCTTTAATTATATTTTTGCCTATTAAAAGCCAACTGATTGCATTTTGTACCACATGATCAATGGTGTTAAATCACTTGCATTTCATTGCTGAAAAATTATTTTTGAGATTCAGTACTTGAAGCTATAATAGGTTTCCCAAGTCTAAATCACAAAATTATGTTCTTCCCAAATTACAGTGTAACTTGCAGCAGAAGATTATTTGCACCCAAATATAGGGTTTTRTGCTTTGTGTGAACTGCAAAAGCATTCTGTTAAAGATAGTTTGGCATAAAGTTGAATTTGTTTTACTGTATTCAGTGTGTTTATAGAATAATCTATATTTATGTAACATCTTTCTGACTACACACACACGTGARCACAATGAAAGAACTTTGAAGTTGTGAAGTCAAATATTTCAATTCAGGAAACCACAGAGTGCTGAAATTCTGCAGGTTGGACTTTTTGGGGGGTTTTAAGAATTTGGTTTAGTTGTAGTTGTTGGTTGGCTTTGGTTTTTTTTAACCTCATTTGCTAAATGAGCATAATTGGGCTGTGTCTGATTACACAATCTCATAATATTCTTCTGCTCTTGAGYGTGTTCTTGAAGCTGCTCTTAGCTGACAGATAAATAGACTTGAAAAACCTCATGCAAAACTATAGGAAAAGATTTGTTTCCTTGTAGCGAAATGAAAGCAAATTATGTCTACAGGTACAGGTAGCCAAAATGCTCTCCAAAAAATTTAATTTCCTCCCTTTACCAACAAATACAAACCTCAAAAAAGAAAACTGCAGCGTGAGAGGTCAGAGGAATCTACAAAGTTTTAATGGATTACAGCACCTATGCAGACATACTCCTCATGTCATGTACTGAGGTGTCTGATTSTAAACAGCTGCCCATTTAGTGCTCAGAGACCCAGAATCTTCTTTCATCTAACACAGTGATTTTGTTCTCCCCATAGTTAGGGAACACTTCCAGGTTAAATTGTCAGAATATCTATGTAGTGACTTTCAAAGGCATYCTACTTCTTCTGGCCTATCCCATGGTTCTGGGTTTTGTGACACAGACCAATGTAGAAGAGAGGAGGAATGTGAGATAAAGTTATCTTGAATCTTATCCCAGAACTGACTTAAAAATAAGGCTTTTTCCTCCTGATATGTTGTTAGCTCATAAAACAGCTCTCAGCATGGTAGCTCACAATAAGTCACTTCTCCAGCTTCTCACTGGAGTTAGTTGATGGATCAGGAAAATGTGCTTTCGAAGGGAACAATTTCCAGCCATTTTAAGATTCTGTCATTTATCCCATTTGAACTTCTAGAGGTGCAAAGTCATTTTCAGTTAAGCACAACCAGTCCTCAAAGCGTTCAAACAACCTTAAAATTAAAGTGTTTAAGTAACATAAGTCTGTAATTAAGTGAAAGATTTTACAGGCAGGAGCATAGGCAAGACTTGCATCTTTGGATCACAAGCCACCTTAGCACAATTACTGCATTTATAAATCTAACATGAAAGCACAGCACATGCAATCCAAGTCAGTAGAACAACCAGCAGAAAATCAACATTATGYTGTCCTTCAAATAGCTTTAACCTTACCACTCACCTAGAAACTTTACTCTCTTTTCTTTGAATCTAATGTCTTGCCTCCCTATTTAACAGGATTCCTATTTGACCCCAGACACTATGACCTTCCGGTGGCTTCTTTGTCAGTCTGTGCCTTGGTTCATACTCTTTGTGGGAGGGTCTCTGCATGGGTGAGCCACTGATGACAGCCAAGCTTCTGGCCTCTGCTTCAAATCCTATCTGATTTTCTAAAACAAAGCGAACACTTACGCAGATGTTTCTGTCTCACACATAAATTCTGAGGCCTGAAAACCTACATAGGAGTGAAAATTTGAGACCTAGTCCCTTCTCCGTTTTCCCAGTACAGACAACCAAAGAACTGACCCCTATAACAGAAATAACCTTTAGCCCAGCATTTTCAGTTCTAACGTATGTATGAGAATGTACATTCTCTTTTATGACTTGCCCCTGAAAAAGGGTAATTCAGATTCTTGTGAAGAGACCCCTTGGGGCAGATTTAGAGTGAAATGATACTTAATAAGTTCTGGTTTTAGATCTATATCTATATAATCTATATATGTATGACAGGTTTCTTTCAGAACAATTTGATTACAACTGAAAGGAGCTATGTAGCTGTTTTGGTTATTATCTATAGAAATATAACAATAAAAAAAGGATAAAATTTTAAGAAAGTATATAAGAAAAAAGATAAGAGAACATAGTGAAAAGATATCACCACCTGTGGATCCAGTGGCAAGGCTTGACTGTTCCAATTTTGATGTTTGCTGGCTGAGGGGATGGTCACAGTCTTGAATTGTCATGGTTGGGGAAAGCCAACAAAACACAAAGTTCCATGAGTTACACATGSTCAGGTTCAGGTGGGAACGCCCAGGTACCTCACATGGAAGAGGGAGCTTTACAGTCCGATGTAACACTGTGGATCATCCACAATGCTTTGGTGGAAGGCTCTAGAAAAGAGTCTGGGGACACTTAAGGGGTCTTTGGTGTTTTTTGAGTCCTCCAAGACACGACAGCTGCCTCTCATGTCAGTGTAGCCCATTATGCCCCATCAGAAGGAAAGAACACCTACACGCAAATATCCTGATATTTCCTCCAGGGAGGAGTTTTGCACCTGAGCCTCATCACTAGGACACTGGCATGATGAAAAGCATTACCTCACCTCACAGGATGTACTTCTTATCATCCTTTTCCCTTGTCTGGCTCAAAATTCCAGCTTGTTGCAAAGTAAAGGACAGTTTATCATGACCATCCTTTCAGCAGTGAGAGCAATCCCCCTCTGCACCTGGGCCGTTCTTACTCAGATCAGGGGTTTTGTCACCACACACCCAAAAATTTTCCTCATCCCTCTCAGTCAGGGGAGGTGCAAGCAAAGCATCCTGTTTTTGCAAATGGTTGATTGTTTGAATCATTAACATTTAACATTTAGTTCTCTCACATTCTCTGACAAAAAAAAGGGGGAAAAAAATGGTTCAAAAATCTCTCTCTAATTGAGAACTCAGTTTTGATGAAATAAATGAAATTCACCTGCAAGGATAGTTACATCAAGCTCAGTGAGGACACAGTGAAGAGATAGATGTAAAATTCTTGTCTCCATTAGGCCTCATCAATAACTTCAGGATAACTACACATAAAACAGAATCTAGGCTGCTGTTCATGTTCTTTACACAATTATTTCCGCTCAATTTTTCACCTCTTCTTAAGCCCTGATTCTTCTCACCTATGTTTCTGTATCTAGCAGAGGCACTTTAATGGTAAATGTAAGCATACTTAACAGCTAAGGAGAGAGAAAGGACCCTCCACAGAGCTGGATAATAATTCAAAATTAAGATGGTCTCAACCCACAACAGAGTCTTGTGTCTGTCCTCTTACAACAGCTAATGCCTACAGCAATCAGGCTCCTAAATTAGGTCCTCAGTTAATTGGGTCAATCAGGATCCATATGGGACTTTTTCTTAAATTAGCTTTAACATAGCTGCTCTTTCTTTTTGCTTCTCTTTTACACCACCTGAACAGTAAATTCTTATGCTTGATTAGTTTTTGCTCTGTGCTACAATCTAATATAATAACACAGCAAAGAAAATAGGCAGGTGATAGTGTGCTGTGATCCTGGCAGACTTTCTAAGCCAATTAGGGTCAATGTAAATCAGTTTTACACCTTCAGGGAGTAAGGGCAGCCAAACACTAAATGATTCAGAGAAGCAGCAGAGAGTGTGGTAGCAGGAACAATAGGACTGCCTTGGGTCTTTGTATTAATTTTAAAAATACAGCGGAAGAAAAACGCGTGCACAGTCTAAGACTGCAGCTTCCTAGCCTTTGTGGAAATGCTGATTTTGACTCACAACATCCCTGGTGGCAATAGATACCCAGAGRGTGTCATCTTATCTGCGGGGCAGCTGTGTGCCTGCAAATGCTGACTTGTACTTGCTGTATTGGCAGGGACTGTGGGGATTAGGCCAACATTCACTCATGTGGCTGTTAAATTCCTAAACTGAACCTTCCAAAATATGTTACACACATATCTTCAACACAGCAGGAACAATTATACAGGAATATTATGCTTCTTTTCTGGGAGGAATGTTGACACTAATTTTTCTAAAAAAGGAATGAGCACAGGGAGTCTGCTGAGTACAGTGCAGGTGAAATCCATAAACGAATGAGATTCTATCACTACAGGAAGAAGAAGTCAGACAGTAATGATGTGACAGTAAGCACCAATCACCAGGTATCTGGGAAGAAAAAGAGCAAGGGTTAAATCACAGATGTGGCAGTTCAACTTCCTTTCTTATACATTACATATGAAGTGTCATGTTCAAATATTAGAGAGATATAAAACTGTAGAAGGATGCACGCAGGAGACCTCTATACCCTGAAATGCTCTGTCTAGATAAGTATTTTTAAAGGATGAACTAAAAYAATGTTATGTAGAAGGAAAGAAAAATAGTTTCTGTATAAATATAAATCTGTATTTCTGTATAAAAATAAATCTGTAACAAATTTGCTCCTTAGTCTGTTTTCCTAATTTGTAAAATAGGAATGGTAATCTTATCCTGTTGCCAACTATCTACAAAGTGAAATTCCCATTCAGAGACTTAAAAGCCAGAGGCTCAAATAGTTTAGCATATCTGATACTCTTGCATGCATAAAATTTCATTCATTATTCTTGAATTTAGCCTAATAATTGGCATTTGAATAAAGAGTAGTCTCTTACAAATAAGGTCTGAGCTTTCTTGGAAGACTATAAGACATGGAGTCTGTCTTCTCTGATAGCTTTTGTTTAAAAATAAATGTCTCATTTCCAGCTTGAATCAATCCAGCTTTAGTCACTGTTTCTTGAGATGTGGTTCTTTTCTAGTCTGTAAATCTCACAGGAGTAGAGCACAGCGGGCCGTGAACTCAATACCACCAGATAGCCATGAAATGAGAGCAAGAAYAGTTCTTCATTTTACTCGGCCGCAGTAATATTTGAGGTGGGAAAGTGTGAGGGAAGGGTTTGATCTAAAGGCATTTGGGTTGCCAGCAGGTCTCCTCAGGCTACCTTAAATGTATTAATGTTCCCAYTTTCAGCTGGTAAAGGAGGGAACAATGATGTGTCACATTTCAGGGCAATTTGAGCCTTTTCATTATATATGTACAGGAGATATTTTCTCAGCAGTCCTAGCATGAGAACACAGTGCAGTCTAAGAGCAACAAATCACTGAAATAATCCAATGACCAAAAAATTAATTAAAATAAAGAATAAAAAAGTCCAACAATTCTAATTTATTCTTAACCTTTCAGACATAAAAATGACATCTAAAGGCAGAGTCATTAGACTGTGCTTTACACCTGGTAAACAAACAAATCTCTGCCAATAGTTTTTAATACTTCCTTTGCTATTGTTGAGCCAGTTCATGTTCTTTCTACTTGATGGTCTGTTGAGAATCAAATGATAGGGTACYGTTAAATATCCACCCCTGTGCATTAGATTATGGGTATGTTGACTGAGGTAGATTAATGTCCCATGTTTGGCACAATACCTCCATGCTATGCAAAGACTCACGCCTTAAAAACAAACTCAAAAAATCTCAAAACSAAACCAAACCAAAGATCCCTCAGACAAATGGGCTGCAGCTTTTAAAGCATGCTCTTCTGTCAGTTCTGCTAGTCTACTTTGTTAAAAAAGGAGACTAGGTCTGGATTCTGGCATTATTGACTTGAGGAAATAGTCATGTAAAAATAGGAAAACCTGGAATCCATTGTCCTCCAGTTTTATCTCTCTGATTTCACAGCTGGATGGCAGCTGAAAGGAAAGGAGAGGAAAATTTTTACTTTCTCAGACAAAAGAAAAGAAATAAGTGATGCACCTTTAAAGTAGGTAGAGCACATCTTCCTCTGTTATAGACTATGTAGTGGTGTTCCCCAGGGCCAGCATTGGGCCAGTCCTGTTTAATGTCTTTATCAATGATTTGGACAAGGAGATTGAGTCTCCCCTCAGTCAGTTTGCAGACAAACCCATCTGGGTGGGAGAACTGATCTGCTGGACGATGGGAAGGCTCTGCAGAGAGATGTGAACAGGCTGGATCAAGGGACTGAGGCCACCTGTGTGATGTTCAAGAAAGGAAAGTATTGGATTCTACTCCTCAGTCACAACAACCCCATACAATGCTGGGGGACGAGTGGCTGGAAAGCTGCCCAGAGGAAAAGGACCTGGAGCTGCTGYTTGACAGGGGCTGACCAGGAGCCAGCATGGAAGGCCAATGACATCCTGGCTTGTACAAGAAATGGTGTGGCCAGCAGGACCAGGGCAGTGATTGCCCCCTGTACTCAGCACTGGAGAGGCCACACCTCAAATCCTGTGCTCAGTTCTGGGCCCCTCACTACAAGAAGGACATTGAAGGGCTGGAATATGTGTAGGGACTTAAAGAATGCAACTAAAATATCTCAGAACACTGTAAAAGAGGGAAGTTCCCATAAAATAAGCCACCACAACAGGCACAGATGGCAAATGGGAAGGTGCTGATTTAAGGCCTAAATGAGGTGAAAGGTTTGGAATTAGCACACTGGACATAACACCACTGTGCAGAGTGTGGGAAAAGCACACATGGCAGCAATAGGATGCCAGGCCTGGTGAGGCAGATCTGAGTAACCTATTTGGAAAAAAAAATTCCCACCATGGCAAACTATGAGAAAGGAAGTGAGTCTTTGTACATATGACATACCAACTTGTGGGAACAGCATGTGTGCCTCTGTATTSCCAGGACTTGGACTGTATAAAGGAGGTATCTCTAGAACAACACTCTGGGGACCCCCATCACTGAGCAGACCAGAAGAAGGGCCAGCTGGATGCTGCAGGAACCCATGTGATGGTGACTATAATCTGTCTCTCTTTCTCTCTTTTTCTTCCCCTCATMTCTTCCTATTTTCTCTCTCTGCCTCTCTCCCTCACACTTACKGTTAAATAAAATCCCTGCTATTGGCTTTGGCATGTGGTCTTGTTTGCACTAAATTCTGGCAGAGACATTTTTAATAATTAGACCCAAACATGATTTCAGAAGTGGGATCATAACTTGAGTTTTGTGTCAGTAGTAGGATCATAGCAGCCTGTTCAGAGAAGAGCAATGATGTTGGAGGAGAGTCTAGRGCACAGGTTTTGTGAGGAGCAGCTGAGAGAGCTGGGGATGTTTATCCTGGAGAAAAGGAGGCTCAGGGGGACATTATCACTCTATAGCTGCCTGAAAGGAAGATGTAGCCGGGGGGGGGTCCACCTTTTCTGTCTTGTGCCTAGAAACGGGACAAGAGGAAATGGCCTCAAGTTGTGTCAGGGSAGCTTTCGATTGTATATTAGAAAAAATTTCTTCCCTAAAAGGGTTGTCAAACACTGGAACAGGCTGCCCACGGAAATAGTGAAGTCACTACCCCTGGAGATATTTAAAAGATTTGTAGATGTGGTGCTTAGGGACATGGTTCAGTGGTGGTCTTGGCAGTGTTGGTTAATGTTTTGTTCCAATGATCTTAGAGGTGTTTTCCAGCTTAAGTGGTTTTATGATTGTATATGTCATATTTTGAAGTAGTGACAGATTTGTTAACAGAGACAGAAAAAAAAAAAAAAAATCCAAACCCTCAAAATGCCCTTTAAAATCTTTCCTTTTAGGCTGTCACAAAATAAAAATATCATTGATTACCACCCTAGTCATGCATAGTTAAATTAGGAATGCTTATCTGCTACTTCTGATGATTTATACCACAAGTTACAGAATGATGACATTGCACCTGAAAGATACTGTATAGGACAGCACATCACACTATGCTGCTTCATATATTTCTGTCTCAGGAACAAGCACATCCCTGATGAGGAACAAGTCATGACACACAGTTGCAGAAGACAAGAGTGCACAGAGCCTAGTTTTCCTAAGAATTCCAAGAAGTATCTGAGAATTAGAACATAGTGAGTCATTTCAGCTATGGAATGATTTTAACCACAYTTGTTTTTGGAAGCATTTTTATTGAGTATTTTCTCTGTCATAATCAAAAGACTATTGTACATTCTCTATTTCCACTTTGAGATATTTTGATGATTTCTGTGTATTTTCTTTTCTTTTTCAATACAAAAATTTTGACAAAAGCTAAAATTCTCATCACACATATAAGAATGTTTATTGACAATTTTAATTGTTTTTTAAGAAAATCTTAGAGCACTTTTTTGTATTTTTTTTCAAGCTTCAGTGTCATAAAAAAGATCTTTGGAAGACAAATTAATAATCTATTAATTGATTACAGTATTTGAAAATGYGGAAAATCAAAGCTAGAGTTTTTGAACACAAAAGATATCAGCAGTGTGTACAAGCATGCTTGTACAACATGACTGTTGACACATCTAAAATACCAAGAAACTACTTTTTAATACCAATTTTTAAAAGAACAACTTGAAAGCCTTTTCGAAAAGCAAAGGGAAGTCTAAAAAGTAAAAAAAATTACTTTGAAATGAACCACTTAAAGGCCTGCTCAACTTAACATATAATTCTCAATAATTCACATATTTTCTTATTTACTGGTGAAAAACTGCTTGTCATTCTTGAAAATGCAGTGATAAAGCATTATCTAAGAGTGTGGTTACTCCACTTTCACAGCCATTTGTGGTGACAGAATTGTATTCCAGAGAGGTACAGAGGTGCAAGACTGCAAATGGTTTAGATCTAGTCATTCATTCACACTACACTTTGCAGTAAAGAGTTTCCATCTATTTCATAAATTATGGGTCTATTTCTCATAAGGTCAAAACCATCCCCTTTGAACTTATCAGCAACCTCCTCTCTTTCTTGAGATTAAATTGCCAAGGATTTATTTTGTGAGGTGCAGGAGTGGAGTACTCCAACACTCTCTGTATTCTCTCTGTTAGTTGTCTATCTTTAGTGAACCCAGGATGTTCTCGCTTTACAAAAGTGAGCCCAAATAATGAAGCCCATTATTTATAACTGTAGATAGGATTTTTATATCTGTGTTTAAGAGTGAAACAGATCTGCTGGATTAACATACCATTAAAACTTTTCAGGTGTAGGCAATAATGTTATGATAACATCCCACAGAAATAAGAGGCTCATCCCCATTTGACAGTTCATTAAATGTATCTGTGTCATTATTAGTTGTGTTCAAATTGTGATCTCAATCACAGTTGTTATTCACTGTGCTAGGAAGTGTACAGATACACATTAAAATGCTGTACTACAGTTAGATTATAAATAATTCTAATATCTATTAGGTAATCAGTATCAGTAAGTTAATATCCATCAGTTTAGTACCAAAGCAGTGAATTGTACGTATCATAAACCTGATGCATTCACAGAGAAAGSTGTTCTAGGTCTTCATGGCATCATCACACCAAGCGAAAACATTTTCATAATTCCTGAAGTTGAATCTTCTCTGCTTCCCCCTGCCCCCTTTCCTTTATACAGATTTCAAAGTTGATTCAATTTAAAATGCTTGATTTTCAAAATTAAACCAGGGTGAACTTTTTAAAGGGGAATGCGACAACTCTCAAACACAAGGCTCTCCAAAATGATGTGACCATCAACATGGGAGAGGCAACACTGTTCAAATCCCTCTTCTATGTCATAATTCCTTGCTCTGAAAAATCAGGTTTAGAATGAAAGATGATGTTAAGGATCTGATATTTCTCTAAGTGTCAATGACAATGCTCAGATTAAGTTGCAATGTTCCAGAGAGAAGTGGCCAAAACAGATGTTGTGCTGAACAGAACTTGCCAGAGGGACAGGTACATACAAAGTGTTGCTTATCAGGGTTTTTGCATCTGTGGGGAGTTAGTGAGTAATCTTTGCAGCATTTCATGGTAAACCTCTGCTGTCACACAAACTGAATCAAGGACATAAATGGAGACAGGTGTATACAATTAGAAAATATTGGAATGCTGCTTTTGTTCAGCTGCATCAAAATAAGGTTGATTGGGCCTTGAGACTCTACATCCAGAGAAATTCAGGAAGTTCATTCTGTCATTAAAAGATTCAATTGAGAAGTTCTAAATTGGGAGCTGTGATGATAATAATCGTGTTGTGGTCATGTCAGGAGCACTTGGGTGAATATTTGGTAGTTATAAACTCCAGTGCCTTGTTGCCACGTATAACCCATATAATATTTTACACTGGTCGCAAACACAAGAGATCTGTCCCTCTGATTCTATATTCTACTCTAAGAAAGAAGAATTAATCTTGAACTCCTCAGGTACAGACTCCTTAACAAAGGAAAATATCCAAAGAAAGGAGAAATACTTAGGCTATTGCCTCTGTAAATCCTCACAGAAATGACATGAAGAAAAAGACATTATAAGGAAGAGTATTCACAAAATAACTGTTCTGAGAGTCATTGGATTACAGAAYGGGCATTTTCATCCAATATACATTAGAGTACAAGGGTTGCCTAAAACTGGGGTTGAAAGAAGACWCATAGACCGAATTAGTGACTGCAAGTAATTGTCTCTCCTTAAAAACTGATTCCTGTGCATAATATTGTTCTCATATTCCCCACTGACAATTCCAGTTCTCCATTTTGTATGATAATAAAAATGTTTATGGCTCTCTTGGAGCTGTTTCAACTCTGTTCTACCTGAGTTAAAAAGAGATTATTGAGACAGACCTTTACAATTTTTCTAGTCTCAGGAAATCTTACGCAGCCAGTGATGTCACTCCCATGGAGAAGAAGAGATTGAATTTATTTTGCTGACTTCTGCAGCATGTGGAGAAAAGAATCACTGAAATAAGAAAAAACATAAAAACACATTTTTGGGGGATTAATAAATAATGCAAGAAGGAATCTGCAGCTGCTCTGGAAGTGGGTGATTTTTGCAGTAATTCCCTATGTTCTCTCTTACACATAAAATCGAGATAAAAACTTGAAATTCACTTAGGCATGTAGTAAAGATGATGCACTGAACTCTGATTTTGCTTCTATTCACATTATTCCCTATTCATGGTCTTTTCAATGTTTAATCTCCTTTACATTATTAGACATTGAATCATCTATGTTTCTTTCCTAATTTATTTTCTATTTGTTCTTCAATTTATTTCTTTCCATAAGTAATTCCAAGATGTTTTGTGAATTAAAACATCTTCCAGAAGAAGGAAGGACCTGCCTAACTCAAAGATTTATGTAAATGCTCAATAGCATGGGTTTAGAGATTGGACAAGCAATTGCTCCATACTTTAGGTAGAGTTGCAKTTACTGTACTGTTTACTTTATTAAAAGAAACTATAGAATGGTTTCGGCTGTTTATGTGTGGATACGCATAGATGGTGTATACAACAGTCAGGGATTTACTCAATTAGAGAAAACCTGCAGGACAGCTTTATAACCTATGTAATAGGATTTTTGTTTATATGCTTCAAATAGAATGGTTGCCTCTTGTAAAACTTTTGTTTCATTTTTTATTTCCAGTTATCCAAGCATAACCATACATGTATACATGTGTCCACTGACAAGAGGCCAGTTTGTAAAGCTCTGCTTTTACTTCAGTTTGATCAAAAATATTTTAATGAAAATTGCATTTTCAATTAAAAGGCTAAATTCTCTTTGAGATGAGAAGCTTCAAAAGTGTTGCCTATGGAGACAGAGCTGTTTGCCTTTAAACTGCAACATTACAWGGACTGTAGAAGGCTTTGGATTCTTGCTGGGCTTTAAATCTTGTAGTGTATCATAATTTATTTAACACTACTTGAAAAGAGCAGGGGTYGTAGAAAGTGATATTAATTGTTGGCCTGTATTTCAACCAGAACTAAGTTTGACAATGAAAAAAAAAAATCAATAAAAGCTCTTCTATAAATAAGCACAGTACAATAAACAGCAAGTCTGTTGAGAAGGTATGAACACTACTAACTCAGAAGTAGAGAGTAACAGCTGGTGTTAACATATAGTGTATGGATTTGTATGCTGTATAGAGTTGAAAAAACATTAACCTCGACTGGAAAACAAATTCCTTATTCCATAAATAGAAAAGTAAAATAAATAGGTTTGTAACAAATATATGTGAATATACATTATGTATAAATATGAAATATATAATATTTATATTCTATGTATAATTATTTATACTATCTATAGATATTTATATTGCATTTATCTCTTTATATAATATAGACTATATATTATATATTTATATAGCATATATAAAATAATAATATTTATAATAAATAAAGTCACATATATTTCATAGTATAAATATAATAGAAAAGTAATTCATAGAAATGTATTATAAAATGAGCTTATTCTTACCAAAATGATCATGTCAGTGAAAACTCTTCATCTGAATGTAACTAATTATACATATGAGCTTAGTATAAACAACTATGTATAAGAGTGTTTCACTTTACCTGGACTATTACACTCATAAACTTTTAAAACATAGATTTCTGTAAACTAGAGTATTTAAAACTGGGGAGTGACTATTCTCTTCTGCAGTAAGAAAGTCAGATGTGAAAGTTTTGGGCAGATAACTTACTAGGACTTTCTGCTTAATTCCTCTTTAAGAGCTAGCTCACAAACATGGACTTCTGATGATTGTTTAACACAGCGCAGCTACTAAAATGTTTTTTTTTAAAAAAATTGTATGTTAAGTTTTCCTTTTCTTGGTTATCTTTTGCTTTCAAATTCCAAGCTTGATCTCCTTTTGCTATATGACAACTCATCTCATACAGTATATTTTAAACAGACCTTTGATCTTGCTCTCTCTCCCATAATTATTCTACCCGTCTGTGTAATTTTAATAAATAATAGCAGTTCTGATKGTTTTATTTGCTTTGTTGGGTTTTTGCCCCTACAGAACCTTATTTTGCTTTGTTTTCTTGAAAACAGCATGTTTTCTCAATATGATCCATCATGCATTGATATTTTATCTGTTTCCTCAACAGTTCCCCCTGGATTATTGGCCTGGGTTGTACAAACTCTTTTCTTGTATTCTCGTCATGGCCAATGGACATGTGAATATCATGCTGTAATCCATTCAATCCATTTGTACTATAGAAATCTCTCCTTGATGTTTCATAACTGTGCAGGTGGCAATTTAATAAAAGCAGCAGATCTGGAAGTGATTAAAACAAAAGGTCTTTGTAGAACATCAGTTCAGCTCAAGAGTAACTAATGAATTTTCAGTAAATATCATTAAATTTTGTGATGAACTTCCAGCTCACTTCTAATTAAATTTCACACTATTGCATACTCACACTGTTGCAAATTTGGAAATCTCTGATTAAATTGATGGTGATATTGCAGCAAAACTGTTSATGGCAAAAGAAATTGAGCAGTACTTGAGATCAGGGTCTGTAGAAAAGGTGTTTAGGAACTTCAGTTTTTCGCCAAGCAGGTGTCACTTTGCATGAGATGCTGTTCAGAGGYGAACAGGCTTTGTTTATCGAGACCAAACAGTAAAAGTTACACTGATTACTGATTTTCAAGCACTCTGCAATTGTGTAAATGTCAGACATTTAGCTCAGGTGAGGATGGTTTTCTCAGTGTATTTAGTAAGTGCAACCTCCAGATCAGGGGAGAATACGAGTTGTAGGTCAGTGGAGTAAGTGACTGCKATTTGTTCACTTTTCAGTTGCAATCACATTTCTTTCCCCCCTCCCCCYACCTCTAAATTTTCATTTCCATGAAGATATACTTCTTGGAATATTATCTCTGTGTTGCCATCTGACTGGTCTTTGTATTCAATAGAACTCATCATTTAATAATTCAAAAATTAATTATATGCTATTATTATCCAATTCTTTTACATTTTTGCATTACTTTATTTCATGTTCTAAGAAAAAAAAATACATATTGATGGACCACTAACTTGAGAAGCTAAAATATATAAATATGCATTTATGAGGAATATCTATGAATCTTACTTTTTTTTCATTTTTACTGGTAAAACCAACTCTATTTTTTCATACAGTCTTAAGAGATTTAATAAAAAGTAGAAGATGTTATGTTAAGCACTTGCACTGAGTTGCAAGCTAGTCATTAATGGTATTGTTGTTTCACCCTGAAAAGGCTGTTGGATTGGGTAAGTTAAAGCAGTACTGAAATCCTCAACTTTTAATGCAGCATTTATATAGCAGTATGAATAAGAGCACACTGACAAGCCATAGAAAAATAAAATATAGACCCTGTAGCCTCAAGAGGCATTTCACTTCTTGAGAGTTGCTACTAATTTCTGTTAATAATAAAATAGAACAGAGCCTTTTATTCCTAGTTACAGGGCAGCTGTTCCTTTTTTAATGATGGGGAAGGGATGGCACAGAGAGAAAAAAGAACAGCAATTTTTCATCCAGGAGGCTGAGTAGTTTAAGAAAGCTCAGCATTTGTAGTGCTCAGCTCAGACTGCAAGCTACTAGAAATAGATTACTCTGAGCATGTTCAGCCATTTGAGTATTTTGAACACCAAGCAGCTGGGCAAGAGCTGTCTTCTTTAGCTATGATGTTGAATACATCATTAACCCAGAAGCACACACATTTCAGCAAAGTTAATTATCCTTCAGYGACTAAAGCAGCAAGTTACATGTGAAGTACCCAGACTAGCTACAACCTGAAAAAACATGTCATTTTGTATTCTTTTGATTTCTGTTCATGTTTTCCGACAGTAAGACCTGTATATAGCAGGTGCTGCATTTTTTTTCCTTTTTTTTTTTTTTTTTAAGTGAAAGAAATTCAATCTTGTCCATATAAATTATGTTGCAAATATTCATATCAAACTTCTGTGCCAAAATGGAATCCAGAATTCAGAACCAAGTAAGTTTCCTTAAGCATCATTTCTCTCACAGAATGATTAATTCACCACGGTATGTGTAATATATGCAGAGGGTAAACTATTTTTCTTCTCCTACAACATCTTTTCATTGCTGGCAGCATGTTCTTACATCTTGACCCGTCATACATTTACATGYTATTTCTTCACATCTGCCTCTTCTGTATTCATAGCTTTAATCCCAGCAGTTCCTTTCTACTGTTCCTGTGATTGCCAAAGTGAACAAGTAAATCCTGCTGTAAAGCTCCATGTTCCAGTAGGTCCTGGCTGCTCTCTGTGGAAGGATGGCAATTATTCACAAACTGAAGGATCAGCTTTTTTTTTTTTTTTTCCCCCTGCATGAAGTCAAAACCGCGATCTTTAAAGGCTGCAAAAAAACAAAGCCTGTTTATTACTCTAGACAGAATGATTTGAGAAAGCTGTCAGCCTAGTGATCTTCTGCTGCCTTACTCTGCATCCTCTTGGCAYTGCATTTAAACAAATGAACACAACCATTAACTGATCACCTGCTTCAGTCAGGTGAGGCTACAAGTGTATTACTAAGAAAAATAGGTGCAAACRAAGAATAGGGGAAGCTAATGAAAAAATGCTAGTGAGTAAGTCTTTTATTGACTGTTACATTGACTTTACCTGCTTCTGGCTCTGGGAAGATTCTCTTCTGTCRTCTTTCAGATATTTTTCTGTGTAAAAAAACATGGAAGAACGAAGTCTTGGAAAAATAGAAACAGTACCTGGAGTGGCATCCTTAAGTTTTGTTTCCATTGTTGGGACATTTGGCAAATCCTTGGCATTGCAGCGGGGTGCTCTGTAAAAGGCAGCAATCTGGCTGGAGAAATGTTGACGAAGGCAGTAATTTTCTATACCATTAGGGAGCCTTATGCTCTGGAGTTCAGCCCATCAAATCACAGCAGGAAAATTGCCTGTTAGACCTTCCAAGTGTTGCTGACCTGTGCCTGCACTGACCTTATTGGTATTCAAGCCCTAATGTTGGGATGTAGGGAGGCAAATTGYCCTTCCTAATGTCACACAAAACAAAGAGCACTTAGCAAAGAGTCTCAGATTCAATRTTCAGCTCCTGCCAGTGCAGGAGGCTTGTCTGGCCCCGATTGTGGCTCATTTTTGTGTGTATGGCAGTGGTCAGAGCTACTGAGTGGTCAGATACATTGAACTACAGCATTGCTAAGGGAACAAGAAGATGTCTGTGGATATTTGCAAAAGAAGGCCCTCTGGTAATTGCAATATCTGAGGATACTGCATGCAAAGATATGTATCAAACTGACTTTTCTGATGAAACCTCTGGAGTTTCTGAAACAGAATAATTAATATGGAATCATAYTATTTCCCAAATTTGCAATGAGAAGCAGTGCTCCTGAACTTCTGCATGAGCTGACACACCCATGCAGGCTTGGTGTCCTTGACCCTGGTGCCCCCAGTGTGAGCGGGATGCCAACACACCTGCACGAAGAAGTCACACTCCTTCCATGGAAACTGTGACACCTCTCACTGTCACAAACATGTGCTAGCAATTTTGACATCAGAAAACCAACTCTGCCTGACAGTGCTGGAGGACTGTCACGGTCTGCTGAGAACTTTTTACCTGTCATTGTGGGCATGTGCCAGGAATAATAYTTTTGACGGCAAGAAGAGAGAGACGGTGACTCCTTGTGGGCTCAGGGCTCCCTGGAAGAGTCTGGGTCTCCCCATAATGGTAGGGCCTGGCAACTGGGATTTGCTCCATTTCTTTAGCCAAGAGCTGGACAGCCAGGAGACTGCCAGAGGCAGCCACAGCCCTGGGCATCAGCCATCTCCGTGGGGATGGTGATGGGCTCAGTGGGTCCTGTGGCTGGGCAGGCAGCAGAGGGCTGGGAGGAACTGRGACCAACATTCCACAGTGTGACTGTGGCAGGGATGGGGCTGAAGTGGACAGGGTGGGGAGAGGGCAGGGTGTTACAGTCAGGGTCCTTGGTGCTCTCAGAATCCTGGCACCTTTGTCCTGCAGGAAGTGAAATTTCTAAGCTAGGCTTGAGCCATTGTGTTAACCATCATCTGGCYGCATCCTTCTGCCTCTAAAGAAGTAGTTTATTTCTCAATATTCCTTTGCTTGAAGGGGCAGTAGACCCATTTTTTTTTAATGACGATGTGAAAAATGCTGACAATACACATCACATTATCACAACACTCTGAGAGCTTGCACATGCCCCGCTTGGTCCTTTTCTGTTTTCAAAGTTATACTGTAACCATTGTTTTTTCTCTTTATATGAAAGGATCCTTCATTTATTTGTCTAATATGGATTATAAATGTATGAAGGGCTCCTGTGAGAACTGTTTTCTCCTTTCTCCACCTGCAGAGTGATGGTGGAGTGCTTATTTAGACAGCTGAAGTTGGAGTTGCATCCAAAATAGCTTTCATTATAACAAGACAGGACAAAATACTTGAATGCAAAAGTCTAAAGAAAATGCTTGCTTTTTATATCCAATATGTATCATTCAAAGCACCTTGTGTTTCAAGAGCTTTCTCAAGCCCACAACAAGGAAGCCTGAACTTATTACTTTCTGGATCCTGTTTATCTGGGGACCCTGAAGTTATTTGGTCTTAGTTTACATTCACAAGCAGGATTCTGGATAKAAGATAATACATCATGGACAAAAGCTGAATAAAAAAATTATTTCCTGTGTAACAGAAGCTGTGTTTTTATCAGCCCTATATACAAATGGAATGTGTGTGTGCTCTTCAGTGCTCTSTAAAGTTGAAGCATTTGACCCACCAGAGTGTCTTACACATCACTGGACTTTTTCATACAGATGGCAAGTATTCTGCAAAATCATATGAACCCATGGTCAAGGGAGGCCTGGAAAGTAGGAAATGCTTGAACACATGGAGCATATTTTAGTTCCAATGAGTGGTGGATTACTAATGCATACGTGGTTGGTTGAATTGTGAAATACCAGAGAACATCTTTTAGAATTAATTTATAGAGTGGTAAAGCAGCTTTTTTAATATACCTGGGGTGAAGGGACTGCTAATCCATACGGAGTGCATTGTGCTTGATTAGTTTTATGGAGTTTGTTGTGTAAGGGTTGATTTATTTGCTGAATAAAATATCAACTTACGTGTTACACTGTGTACTTTCTACTTTGGGGACATGCAGTGCCATTTAATTGGCTTTGTGCAGATAGCTTGCTGGTTTTTGATACYTTAATAAAAGCTTCTGGTATACCTGTCTATTCACATTTCCTTACAATTAAGTGGATGGCAATATGGTCAAGAACAAGTGCTTAACAAGCACAKAACTTTATTAAACTTCCATTTATGAACCAAGGGAAAAAAATTAGAAATAATGAAGTCAGAATAATCAATGGCAAAAAGAAGTAAATAAAACTTTAAACTTAATTTTGAAGTTTAGCTTGCATAAGTGAAGTAAGTGAAAAAGGGAAAAAACCAAGCAACTTAATTAGTTCCAATATTCTTGGCCATCAGCATCGCTTTGTTTTGTCTTTTTATCCCCTCTTCAGCATTTTCCATCATTTTCCATCTGACTTGTCCTTCAAAATTTCTTTGGTTAATTCTATGGAAGTTCTTTAGCTACCATTTGTAAAAAAAAAAAAAAAAAAAAAAAAAATTCCTTTGTTTTTTTTTTGTCCCTTTCAGGATCTCATGATCTCATGGCCGTAACTCTGACACAGAAGCATAAGTAAAAATAATTTCTAATTAGTCAGAAAATGTCCCCATTAGAGCACCTCATTATGTTTGGTTTTACTGGTCACACCAGTGGAAGATAAACGCTGAATCTCTAGATCACCATTCAAGGAGCCAATTTTACTGTTATATTATATATAAAAATAATTTTTTTTTTACTGCAAATTCAGTGAGCACCAAAAAAAAAAAAACCACCACCAAAACTTATTCAGCATTGGGTTGAAGTTACAAGAGAGAGCAAACAATTAAATATCTCATTAAAATTAGGCCCCGAATCACAATCATTTGTATTCTCTGTGTAGATATTTCAGCCCTAACTTAAAATTAACACTTTTTTTTTCTTCTTTTTCTTTTCTTTTCTTTTTTTTTTTTTTCCCTGTGGATGCTTGCTTCTTCATCCTCCCCCTTCTTCTGGTGCTTCATAAGAGACTAAGTAAAGACTAATTTTTGATATACAAAACATCCCTCCTTTTCCTTCTACTAAGTGTTGTTTCTCTGCAATGGGATATTGCAYTGTCATCCAGGGCTGTATCATGGTAATTTTGAGACTTGTATCACTTCTTTACCTCCCTTTTCTCAAGTTATTTTATTATAAATATTAATTAGCACCTTCCTGGTTTCTGGTGTCTTCTCTTTCTTAGAGACTTCTGAAGACATAGGAACATAAGAATGGCTGTAACAGGTTCTTTTCTCTCTTCTTCTTGTTCTTCTTGTTCTTCTTGTTCTTGTTCTTCTTGTTCTTCTTGTTCTTCTTGTTCTTGTTCTTGTTCTTGTTCTTGTTCTTCTTCTTCTTCTTCTTGTTCTTCTTGTTCTTGTTCTTCTTCTTGTTCTTCTTCTTCTTCTTCTTCTTCTTCTTCTTCCCTTCCCAGACACCAGGACCAGGTAATATGGTACTATGAGCTATCTGAACCAGTAAGGGCATCTTCATTCTTAATTGCCTTTGATGAATGTTGTTTTCAGGAATCTCATATAACCTTCTGCATCTTATTCTGAGATCAGTAAAAGTGTAGATGTAATATTAACCACTCTTCTTCTTCTTTTTTTTTTTTTTTTTTTTTTTTTTTTTTTTTTTTTTTTTTTTTTTTTTTTTTTTTTTTTTTCCCTCCTGGAACATTATGTGTAGGTTAATTAGTCCAGAAATACAATACATTGCAATATCCCAACAGATTAGGAATAGGTTGGTTAAATTTAGGAAAAATCCCTTCTTCTTTTCTCACTGCTTTTCATATTTTAAGTTTTATGAGGATAGTATACACCTGTGTAGAGTCCCCCTTTCTCATTCAGTTATAGATATCCACCTACACTAGCAGCAGTTATCAGTCCATGTGAGCTTTGCGAATGGAACCCTGAAACAATGACAATGAACTGAGATATGTCATGCATTTGAGGCTACTCAATACACTTGAAATTGGAATTTACCTCTAAGTTTTGCTGCATTTTCTTCTGTAGCATTATGTGGCTGGTATCACTGTGAGACTCTAAGATCATTAAAACAACTTTTTTTTCAAAAAAGTTTGAACTTTTCCTCCTTGCTTTCCTCCTTCATATTTCATTTATGCTCTTGTTCTTTCTTGCTGAAGCAGTTTCCTAGTTAAATTTAAAAATAAGTAAATTAGTCTTTAATTTGCCTTTCATTTACATTTCTGTGTTGCTTGATTCATGGTTACAGACTTCTGAAAAGAAATAGCCATGCTGTTCTTAAACTCTTTAGTGTGAACATTGAAAAGATTCATTTCAAGAAGAGCATGAAAATAATTTCCTTTTAGRATCTAACATGTTAAAATACAGATATTTTTATCAATTATTCTTGGTTCAAAAATTGATACATAGAGGCCATGAAAAATTATATTTTAGACAAATCTATTGCTCTCTGGGTTCTTTTTGTGCTTCTGTGTGTGATTTTGGGGGATTGAAGAGAAAAACACCAGGAATAAAAATGGAAAAAAAAAAAACCAAAAAATACCACCCTTCAGCTCATTTTAAAGAATTTTTAAATCTATGTAAAATATAGTGTATAGAGTCTTTGGATGAAGACTGWGACAGAGCTGAGCTCCAGAAAGGGAGAACACAAAGAAAGCCTTTCAATAACACTTTCTCCAAAATTGATTGTTTCAAGATCAAAATTAGAATCATCAAGATATGTGCTTTCAGGCTCAAGGTTMCGAAGAGGAGGAACCAATAAACCTATTTCTCTCCCATTTATACACTTCTTTTCATCTCTTATCCCATTAAAAAGATGCAAACTATTAGGAAAATTGTTTCTTTCTGGGGTTTGGTTGTTTATTTGTTCCTTTTGAGAATTTTATAAAGACATCAATGACATAATAAAATACATCTGCATTACATGAAACATTACAGCTCCATGAGAAGATTAGGGGGGCTGAATATTACGGAAAAGATGGTTTTATATTTAGCTAAATATTTGCTCTTGATTTATTTTAGTAGAAAAAATTCAATTATTTTCCATATTTTAATTTTAATGCTTGCCTTATAGATCAGAAGATATTAAGATTTTTTTCCCCTCCTTGTAATACAAATTTTTTCATTTAACAGTGCAGAAACTTAGAAAGAAAATGATGCTTTTTTCAATGTTTGAAATGCCTTGTGAAATTAATTTTGCTTTTTTCTTCAGCAGTCATGCTGTGACAGTAGATTCTGYAAATCAAAGCCTTACAGAAACTATATTACACAGACTTCAACAATTTTACTTTGCAAGTCCTGGTCTCACCTTTGGTGCACAGAGCCTGGAAAGGCTTTGTACCACACACGCTGTGCCTGTTGAGTGTGATGCTGTGGTCCCCAYGCCCCAACCAGACCTTTTATTTCCCATAGCCCTGATCAAGTGATTGCTACCAGTGGCAGCTCTAATGGACTTGACTGGTCATGATGGTTGCATCCCTCTGGAAGCAGATTCRAGGCAGACAGAAAACACAATAGCCAAGGGCTAATTTGAGCAAGTGCCAGATAAAATATGGCYTGTATGCAAATATARGTCAATCATCTTACTCCATAAATAGTAAGGGCCCAGGGCCCGTTTAACTCTCCTGCATGGCTGCAGGCTGCCTGCCAGGATCTCYCCTGGAGCAGGGACACCTCTCAAGGTTATTCCCTCAGTGTGGTAGATTCCTTATTGCATCAGATACTCGGTAAGCTGGGAATGAGCAAGGTGAAATTCTGAAATTTTAGTTAAGTGATGTAATGGACAGATTGCGAATAAATCATCCTTTGCACAAAAATCACTGCAAGACCAGGTCTCGGAGTGAATCCGGCGGCATCTAGGCTCTTCACTGAGAAGAAGTTTAGAACACAATGGGGCCTTTGACTCAACAGGAGCCTTTCACTGTTATGTCTGACCTTGTCCTCTGTGCAGTAAATACTTGTGTAATTTGCCATCAAATCTCATTATACCCCCGTTGCATTTACTATTGAATTCTGTTATAACAATAAAGTATATTGTTGCTTCTCTCTTAGGAGTTAAGTGCATCACTTCATCTCTGACACTAAGAAAACATTACTTGAATAGCTCTCAAAAAGATCCAAGCTCTCTCTGYTCTCCTCCTGAAATTCTTCTGGAAYGTGGTAAGGAAATTACAACCTGTATGATCAGTTTTTTTGTTGTTGKKTTTTTTTTKTTKKTTKTTTTTTTTTTTTTTTTTTTTTTTTTTTTTTTTTTTTTTTTTTTAATTCTATATGTAATATCTAATTCCAAATACACAAAAGTGTTGAGAATAGGAACAACTCTCAAAATAAAATAATCGAAATTTCACATACTTCTGGATACAATCTTATTGTTTAGAATGACAAAGTCACATAGAGTGAACTAAAAGTGACCAAAGAATTGAGCCCAATGTAAAAGACAGGTGAATTTTTGAAGACAGTAAAGCTGAAACAATCTGCTCCTCAAGAAAAATCACAGGACTGTGAGGAAAAACAGCTCTGTAAAAAGACAGAAAAAACCCCCAAAACCAATGAATGCAGAATAAAGATCTTACATAAAACAATTAGGAAAAGGTGCAATGTATTACTAACAACAGGTAGATTAGAAGTGATATTTTATTACAGAGAAAACATTGCATAACATTGAAAAGATTTTCTACTATACAATGTAAACTAAGAAGGAAAATTGTCTCTCACAATAAAAGTGGAAAAAGAAAAGGGGAAAATTTCATTATCTACCTTATCCAAATCCTTGAGATAATTTTTACCTTTACCTTAAATTCAAGGCCACACTTCTGTAAGTTGCCACCWTGAAATGAAGATCAAGACTTGAAACAGAAAGTTTAATGAGGAAAAGCCACCCAGTATGCTTTCAAAAGTTGTCTTCTGACATGGTTACCAAGCGCTTTACTTTTCTTAAATTTATTGAAAAAATATCCATATGTGGAAGAATGGATCACAAACATTTAATTTCCCAGATGACTGCTCTAACTACAAGAATTGGGATAATCTTTAGTTGTATTGGTTGCGACAATCTCTGATTCTTTTTCCCCTTTACTAGAATGGTCTCCTTCTTGCATCACAGGCATTTAGAATATTTTTTAAATCTAAATTGTGTTCTCGTCCTTTAAGATTTTATAGAGTTATATTCCTTTTGATGATATTTCAACCTGCTCATCAATATTTATTTATTTAAGCAGATTTTTGAGACTGAGGTGGATCAGTGTCTATTGCAATGGAAAAGGATCACCTTTGTCATTATATCACTACTGCAACAGCTATGAGACTTCATAAAAATACTGTTTCTTATGGAAAGGGACTGAATGTCTCGTAGTCCTGATAAAGTTCTCTGAATAGCAAAAACAAAACTTTTTTTCTTTTCTGTGTTCTTCTTAACGCATCTCACAATTTTCTATTTTGTTTCAGAATAGATTTGTTTGACTTACAAATATTTTTTACTGCATTATTTGTGGGAGTGTAGGTTCACCAGAAAAACAAATAAACTAAAATATTGCTCCCAAAGTCCTGTTTGGTATAATTCAGCTGTATGTGTGTGCATGTAGACAAATCTGGCAGATAAGCAGACACACCTATTTTTGTAAATACCAGGAAACTTGAAGATATTTGAATTGCAAAACATCGGATTACTAGTTTGGTGGTAGACTATTTCAGGCAGCCAGTTAAGCTGTCAGAGATATAGAGAAAAAGAAAGCAAAATAAATTCTAGTTCAATTATTCATAAAAAGATAGGAGTTTGGTTTTAAAATTCTTTTTGTATCTTGTAGAAGGGCAAATATGTCGTCTCTTGTACCCAAACATATCATTAACAAGCAAAAACATATTATGAGGGAAGGAGGATGTACAAATACAAAGGAACTGTATGCTTTTTTTTAAGACATAGAGCAAGAAAAAGTGTGAAAAAAAATATTATTAGGTTTGAAAATATTTTAATTAATTAAGATATTTTTTAAAGATATCATATTTCTCCACAGCATTTCTCCAATGTTAGTCTCAGTCTGTTTCTCATCTTTAATAAAATTCTATGTTCTCTTTCCTGATAACTTGCTCTGAGTCAGGGAGCGTGATAATGTCCACTACTTGCAGTACCATCCTGAATTAGATTTTACCTTCTTAGTCTAGTCTTCATAGTTAGAAAATCAAACTCATAACTTTCCTTATATCTGGAACAGTCTACCATCCTAAAATTCAGGATGTTAACCATTTGTTTAATGCAATAAAGCTATGAAATGKGGAACTTTGGTAGATCCTGAGCACTCAACTGAAATTTCAGGTTTCTGTAGACTTTGTGCATGGGGTTGTTTGACTGGTGTGAACTGTCTTCCCCATTTAGCTAAAAAATGTTTTGATCTGTTCTGTCCTGTCTTTATGCAGTGAAGTAGTCTCAGGTAAAATTAAAACAAACACATTGCAAAGATTCACTTGATCCCATCCACACCTCCATTTCTAGTTTGGTCAGTGATGAGAAATAAGCCCTTCTAGATCATGATTCATCTCAACCTAAAATAGACAGCTAAAATAGGTCAGATGAGTCATATTCTGAAAAATGCTGCTCTTTCCCCATCGATTATAGAGAGCCTAGAGGCAAAACCATAGATAAAGATGTTTCTGTGATAGGTTTCTAATATTACATGTGATTAATCCAGCCCTTGATATATCTCCTAACAACCAACACTGACAGCAGGCATGACTGCAAAAGCTTGTCATATTTGCTAAGAAATGGACAAGGAAAACTGACTTTGAAGGAAAATGGGTGATCAGCTCATGACTGTAATCAAGATGTCATGGATCAATTTCAGCATAATTGAAGATAAATTTATACCTCATTATTTTAATTATTTGGATATGAATAGCAGGACAAGACAAAATGCCATCTGAATATTCAGCAGTTCAAATCTGTATTTTTGATTTTGATTCACAGTTCTTCTCTAGCCTTTAGGCATCACAAGATCCCTTGTGAGCTCTAGAGCAGGCCTAATCAGCAGAAATTCTACCAGYTTGTAAGAATAAACACAACTGCTGCTGCTCTCAACTTTAGCATTTTAATTTCCATAGTTAAACAAGAAAAAAGAAGAAAATTCATGTCACTTCAGTAGATTTTAAATAGAACATTATGGAACTTAAGTAAATCACATCTATTGAAATGCCCCACAGAACAGTACAACAGATTCAAAGTGACTGRTACTTGCAGAAGTAAAGCTATTGCTAAATATTATCTGAAATAGTTTCACTAAGCCAATGTAGAGGAACTAGTACATTAAATTCCAATAAACTACTGTAGTGGAGCATTACTAATTTGCTGCTTCTGTGTAAATGAGTTGCACAAGTAGCTAAACTTGAAAGATGACTGAGAATCAACAACATCTGCAGGATTAGAATGAAGATATTAGGCCTGAAGTACTTGGGTGAAATTATTAGGAGCTGAGAAGAATAGTAATAAAAATGTTGGCTCCTTGTAAAAGAAACAGTGACATCAGCTGTGACCTGTGGCTTAGTTAGTTTGCTAAATGGGAAGCTTCATAAGAGAATGAACCTAAATCAAATTTCAAATAAAAATAAATTTTTAATTTAAAAAAAATAATTTTTTTTAATCAAATAAAAACCAATTTTTTTTCTAGCTAAGGCTATCCTTGGCTCTGATAATTATTATTTCTCTTTTTGTCTTCCATCATATTTGCTTATGAGTGATTCTATTCAAGCAAATGCCTTCAGAGTATGAAGTCATACAAGGGACTGAAGTGAAAAGATAATTCTCTTTGAGAATTTTTGCTAACAAAAGGTCAAAGAAGTTATAACTTCTATASCAGTGTATAAGTGAGTCCTCCAAGAAAATCACTGGCCTGTAAGGCAGGCTGGTTTGCAATTGGTATAAAGAAAACAGTCCTAGTGTATCAAAGACATTGGAAATGACAACTTTTTWAAGTGAATGGGAAATGCCTTCCAATCACAGTTTTCAATACCTTCAATATWAGACAACTGGAAGTATTTGTGTATAAAATCACCGGATGGCTGAAGTTGCCAGGGATATCTGGAAACCACCTAGTTCAACCACTCTGGTCAGTCAGGGTCACCTACAGCAGGTTGCCTGGGGCCTTTTCTAATCAGGTGCTCATTGTCTCCAAGGATAAAAAAAAAAAAAAAAAAAAAAAAAAAAAAAAAAAAAAAAAAAAAAAAAGCTTTGACTCATGTTTAGATGTAATTTTCTGTGTTTTAGTTTGTGCCCATTGCCTCTGGTCTTGCCACTGAGCATCATGAAACATGCCTGAGTCATCTTCCCTCCCCACTGCCATCAAGTATTTGAACACATTGCGGTCCCCCTGAGCCTTGTCTTCTCCAGGCTGAACACTCTCAGCTCTCTCAGCCTATCTTGTGTTAGGTGTTTCAAGATCTCAATCGTCTTTTTTGGTGTTGTGCTAGGCTTGCTTCAGTAAGGAACAGAATTATAGAGGTCTGTGCCTTGCTGAATCACAGAATCACATCCAGCACTGGATRCAGCAGTGCAGATGTTTCTCACTGCAGATGTTTCTCACCAGGGCTGAGTAAAGAACGGGGCAGGGGAAGTTCATCTCCCTTCACCTGCTGGCAGCACTCTGCCTGATGCAGCTTTGGAGGCTSTGATCCTTTTTGCTGCAAGGGCACATTGCTGGCTCATGGTCAGTTTGCTGGCAGCCCTGACTTGCAGGTCATCCCCTGCCAAGCTGCTTTTCAGCTGATTGACCCCAGCCTGTCCTGCTGCTTGGAATTGTTCCTACTCTGATGTATTTCCTTTTGTTGAATTTAATGAGATTCCTGTGTCTAACCCCTGGAGTTCCAATGAATGTCAGCACACTGCTCTGATATATCAGACACTCCTCATGATTCTGTATCATCTACAAACATGCTGAGGGTGCAGTCTGCCCAGCACCCAGGTGATCAGTGAAGGTGTTAAACACTGCTGGCTACGAGATCAACCTCTGGGACAAARCATTAGTAACTGGCTTCCAGCTGGACCTTGTGTTTGATCACAACCCTCAGAGTCAACAGTTTTCTACCCTTAGATGCCYAACATACTGCCAGCTCTTTACTGTGCATTTATCAGGTTTGTACTTTATGRTTTTGGCTGTGAAAATGTAATGGAAATATAACTAAAGGCATTGATCTACACTGAGGTGATCATTTCGTTATAGAAGACTGTCAGGTTGGTTGAATATTTGTATTTTAAAAATCCAGGCCAACTACTCCTAATCACCTTCTTGACCTTATTATGTTTGGAAATGATTGCCAAAATGTTTTGTTCTATCACCTTCCTGATGTAACACTATATAGATCTTTATATATAGATTTTTTTTAAATGCYTGTATTTGAAATGTGGTAAGACCTTCCTGTATGAAAAAAAAAAAAAAAAATCTACATTTTTGCATTGTACCCTTTCCAAATATTTCTATTATGCAAATGTCTTTCAAGGTATAAACTTAAAACAATACCCAGATCAACTAAAAATGAGACAAACTTGCATTGAGTCTAATTGTATAGGAAAACCACAGGACTTGAAGGCAGAGAATAATTAGGTGATATCACAATGAAATCAAAACTGAAGAAATAGATAGACTTTGCACAAAAGCTTGGATGTCTTGCTACCCCAGACTTCACAATAAAGAAAAGAGACAACTGAAGGTAAAATGCAATCCAGAAGAAAATATTTTTTGCTTAACACATAAACTAGGGTTTAAAGAACAAAAACTGTAAAATCTAACTGACCTAAGGCAYAGAGATTGTACACGTATTTCTGATAGCAGCAGTTGAAATTAGATGGGAAAAAAATCATTATACATTCTTAAATGTATCCAGAAACAGGCCAACAACCAGGATACTGTTTGTGATGTCCAGATAAATAAACTCATTGTTTTTACAGGGAAGAGTATGTGTRGGTGTAAAACAATTCCTTTTTACTGGGTTTGTGTGGCAAGGTCTTGGTAGCCAGGAGGCTTCTGTGAGAAGAGGCCAAGCACTGCCCAGTGCCCCACACACACACCGYAGGATTGCTCCAAACCAGACTCCCTKCTGGCCAAAGCTGAGCTCATCAGTGATGCTCTTCCCTGACAACATCCTAAAGACATTATAAAAAATGCTGTGCAGAAGCTGAGAAAGGAGTAAGAATAAAAATAAAAAAACATGAAAAACAACCTGCAGATCTCAAGGTCTGTGAAAAGGAAAAGGAGGAGCTGCTCCAGGTGCAAGAGCAGGTATTCTTTAGTAGCCTGTGGAGAAATCTGTGGTGATGATGTTATCTTCCAACCCATGGAAGATCATGTCTGATATTCATGCCAATATTCACATTTCAGCCCCTGGAAGATCCCAAAACAGAGCAGATGGACATGCCCTCCATATTCTCAATAGCCTTGAGCGAATGAGTAAAGGGAAGAGGAATGCAATASTAGTGGAGGACCACAGTATCACTGAATGTTTGATGTTGGAATTGACCTGTGGAGGTCCTTTAGTTCAATCCCCCTGACTGAGCAGAGTAAGCTACAGCAGGTTGCCCAGGACGGTGTCCAGACAGCTTTTGAATATGTAAATTCCACAATGTCTCTGGTAAACCTGTTCCAGTTCTGAAAAAGGGTGAAAATACTGTTGCTTGTGAGTGATGCCAGACTTTTCCACCAGCAAAAAAAGACAAATTCTTGAACCAGATATGMTCAGAGAACTTGAAATGCTGTGATATCAGACAAATCACACTTGTTTTCAATGTTTTCAACCCTGGAAAAAGCTATATGGGTCAATATGGAAGCTGCCTTGCAAATGCTCAAATGTGGAATCACAATACAGAGGCATAACATGCTTCTTAGACTGTACCACAAGTACAGAACATTGTTAATKTTCTTATCTTGAGGGACAGGATATGACCTTTTAATACCCTTTGCAATTTAGACTTGCATAATTTAAAACAGGACTCATTATTCTCTGCAGTTGAAAATAGATAATTGTACATTCAGAGAAATATGTTTGCAGGGAACTTTCTCAGGTCTACATGTGCAAGGTCAAGAGATGTGTATTTTCTGTGGGTATAAAATAGACCAAAGAAACATATTTGGTTAAGATGCTCTTGTTCTCTTTAACTTGTATAGTCTCTTCAGCCTAGGGAATCAAAGCACTTACATTGTAGAAGTTGTATCCACATTTAAATTGAAACAATAATTCCAGTATTCCTTAGAAGAGGATTGCTACAGAGCTTTGTTTACTTTTACTGTGCACAGCCTTTGCTTTTGCATTATTAAGCTGCCTTTACCTTGACCCATGACTTTATTTCATCCTATATTCTGCCCCCAGCTTCTGCTGAAGAGGTGAAGTGATAGAGCAGCTTCATGGGCACCTGGTGTCTGGCCAAGGTCAGCACACCACGGTTCTTTTTGGTGCATAATATAGGGCATGAGGATCTTGAGATGAGGCAGGGCCAATGGGCAAAATGTGGGCTGCACACAACTGGAGACTGAACAGCAGAATGAGGATGGCGAATTGTGGTTCTTTTAATTGGGGTGAAGACATGAGGAGGGGATTGTATGTAAATTTTCCACATGCAACTGGGGATTGTATGTAAATTTTCCACATGCAACTGGTGTTGTCATAATGTTATTTTGATTTCAGTGTGGGAGATTAGGTTTGTTTCTTTTTTATGTGAGTGAAGTTTGCTAAAATTGTGAAGATTATGTAATGAACGTGGATTGCAACGATAATTCATAAATATATGCTCCACAAAGATAAAAAGTAATCTATTGGGTTATTTGGCAAGATTTCGGCAGTGTGAGGAGCTGTAGGGGTGGAATATGTTTAAGAAATTGAAGACAAATGGTTTGAGCTTTGTTTATTTTGGGGTGCGGTTTTTTTTGGTTGCTTTGGTGTTGCTGTTGTTTTTTCTTTTAATTGTTCTTGTGTTTTTGTTGGTTGTTTGTCTTTCTCCTGACTCTCTAACATTGTCTTAGGAGCTCTACCTCAAAGACTTTCAAACAGAACAAACAGAACAATATTTCTTTTGCATTATAGAAGAGGACAAAATCCCAATGTCTGTAATTTGCATACTTAATCAACTTACACATACTTGCAGAGATCACTCCTAGATRCTGTCCAGAGAATGTCTTAGATCAAACTCCTGTGAAAGGTGCCATCCAAAATCAAAACTGCACAGGACAACCATACAAATTAGTTAATCTATAGTCATTATGTAGTAGTACTTTGCTGTGTGCCATCATTTTATAATCTATTTCCATTTAAATCATTACACGAGTTGTAACATTAAGGTTCATTACCAGTTTCCGTAAAAATAGACTGAGATTTTTCTGCACCATTTTGCTAGTAAACCATGATTTTATAGTAAACTCTTAATTGTAAAAGGTRAAGTAGAATTTGAAGGTCTTTTTGATGTTCAAGAGGGGAACATGGAACAATAAATATGAAATCCTTGCACTTCTTTTTCAGCTGCAGATGGGAACTTCACAGCTACAGGAAAACAAAAAATGTTTTTCCTTCAAGATGGATTTTCTTAAGATTGAGTATCAGCATGAAGTCAGAGCCAACTTTTATCTCATATGAAAAGAGGTTTTAGATTCCAGCACACTAGGTGCTTGACAGTGTCCCAGTATGCTAAAATTCAAACTGTGGATACACAGAACAGCAAAATTCGGCAGAAGTTTGTTAGATGTTTACAGAAAGCTCCATCCAGAGAGAATCGAGCATGAAGGAGAAGATCTAGCTACAGATTTATGTAAGACACTGCTTTTTTGACAACTGCTGAGTTTTAAATACAATTTCTTAAGATCATCACATAGGAAAGGATCAAAGCGAAAAGAAGTATACATTAATAGGTAAGGATCAAAGGATATTTTTAAACTTGTRCACTGCAACACAGTATGAAATTTTATGTATTCAGGCATAGCTGCAGCCCAAAATAAATGTACTTTCTTTCCTTTGCATGGGCTGTATGGAAGCATTTGTTTAAGAAATATTTTCAGGAGTTTCTTTACCTGCTTTTATCGCTTGATCTATTTTGTAACCTACGCCACAAAACACTTGATTTAAAGATCTTTACACTTACATTAAATATTTAGTGACACAATAAGTGGTAGTTGGAGAAAATTGAAATCCAGGAAGTTCTGCTTAAACTCAAGCAGGAAAAACCCCAAAACATAGTTTGAGGAGGATTGAACAGTGGAAGAGTTTACCCAGAATGGCTGTGGATCTTCTATCCTTGCAGACTCTTAAAAAATKAGTTTCAAGTAACTTGCTCTGGATGACTCTGATTTGAACAAAAAGTTTGATTAGACACTCACCAGAGCAGATATGTACTATCTAACTTTAAGTTTACTGCCAGGTCATTCAAGGGGACCAGGAATATGCTTGTCTTTCTGAATTACTCTACAATATTGTTAAAAGACAAGCTATCACAAAATTGAGAAGGCTGGAAAAGTTTAAATGACAAAAAAAAATCCCGAACAACCAAACTCCACACATCCATACATACACACACAGACACGTACACCCTCCCTTGTGATCCACATCCAAGAAAGAAAAAAGCAGACAGATGGATGACTGTTAGGAGGGTAATGACAGGGCAAGAAGATGAAAATTCTCTCCATGTTAATCAGAAATTGGCTTGCATTTAAGTTTAAAGTTATGCAGCTGAATTTAATGTCATTTTCAGATGCAATAAGCACTGCTGCTTCATTAGCTTCAGTATGGTTGCTCAGCCTCCTATGACAGTAAGGTCACCTTTCGTTAGGTACTTAAGTATGTGTGTCATGGCAGACTCATAGAGGTGTTACGCACCCATAGCATCCACTGAACTCAGGAATTCCAACACATGTGAAAACAGGGTGTTTATRCCTATTTCTAAGCATGGAACTTTATGATTGATTCTGATCAAAGAAATTACTAACACAGTTGTGAAAGAGCAGAGTTGATTATATGCAAGAGCAGCACCTCGAGCAGATTTTATATTCTCATTATAGTGTGAAAACAAAAAATGATAATGTTTAAGATCATTCTTCATTTCAAGTGWCATTAAATCTTTCTGATTAGTCATACTTCTTCCAAAAAACTTTGTGAAGTTTTCTTTTTTTGTGTGTGTTTTCAGCCTAGCATAACATACTGCGGAAAGATTGAAAGTTAGTGTTACTCATTTTGGACTTAAAGGAAGATTATTTATGCTTGCACAAGTTAACTGAAGTTCAAACATTTTCTCTAGTGGGAAGGACTTTATTTGAACTGAGGGAACTCTACAACCCTGAGTGGGAAATAAACTGGTAACAAAAGAAGGGAGAGTGATTTTGCAGAATCATTTTACCATTTCTGATAATTTGTTGTCATACTGAAGCTCCAAATATAGTTATTCATGTGGATAGGATGAACTTCTTTATGAWCCTTTATATTTCATGTAAACCATTAAAAATACGTGTACCTGAGTTGGCAGACAAAAATCAAAATATAAAAAGTTGTAAATTTATGCCGGTTTTATTTATGGACTGRTATAGGAGTTCATTGAATTTTGAGTATGCATCATCAAGAACTCAGCATACCTATGATATTATAAATTATCACAGAATAGATATTTTTATAGGGAAAACAGGAGATCAGGTTTAAATTCTATTTTATTGTTCATACATACATATATCAGTGCCAAAATATTTAAATAGGAGTACAAGTTCCCATAGTGTAGGCAGTGGAGATGAAGCCAATTCTGAGCAGGAGTTGGAATGGAGATATGGAATGATTTGACTCATGTTAAAGCACATTACTAAGAATATATCCACTTGTTAATATAAATGTACAGTCCCAGGTACAAGGTCAGATGAATTGCCAAGAATACACCAGTGACTATGTTGACTAAATCTTTTTTGGCCATGGACCTTTATTTTAGTCACTTCATGTGAAAATTGGTCATGCCTCCTGYTCTGGGAGTTGTTCAAGTCACTGACACAGGTGTAAACCAACATATTCTTAAAGAAAAAGTTAAACAGAGAGGATTATTTATGAGATYTATGATGTAACAATAGATGCATGTTACTGATCATTAGATAGTTTTTCTTATTTCTTGTAAGTAAAAGAAATACAATTCTTAGCAGAAATTCCACCAAGTTCCAATCATTTTACACTAATACTGAGGACATTAGTAGTTCCTGTGATATGGAACTAGATGACCTTAAAGTCCAATCCAACCCAAACCATTTTTATAAAGCTGCACATYCTGACAGAATTGTGTTAAACCCAATATTATGTTCAATGCCCATTTTTTTCCACCTAGTGAAACCACTTTTTTCCTAGGTGAGCTCAGCTTTGCCATAGAAATATTTTCACAAGGCTCTTCAGCAATAGTCTTGAAAGGATATTTCTTAATACTTTGCGATGGTAACTCAGAATCTGCATCAAAATTTCACTCTCAAGTCTGAAATGCTTTCTTACTCAGTTATTGACTATTCATGCATTTAGCATTTGTCATTAATGCCTACTTTTAAAGAAACAGAACTGTTTTTAAAGGAAAGACAATGTTYAAGACAATGAAGTTCTGCAGGGATCAATGTCCAGAACACTTAGCTTTCTTCAACAGAGTAATAAATACATTGTCATAAGCAGAGAGCTTGCATGCAATAGCATTTATGTCATTAGATATACAGTACTTATTGCATGCACTTTTACAAATACATTTGAGCATTGGCATAATTCTGCAGTAATTTATGTGTGACTCTCATTAGGACTACTTCTTTATGACTGAGTTTCCAAGAAAACGATCTRTTCTTTTCTTGTAATGCCTGAAATTGCTTATGGCTTCCTATTCCTGTAGAGTATAGAACTGGGACTCTTTATTTAGACAAATCATTTATCTGTCTTTAATGGCCTTTATAGGAAATGAAAGCTAGAAAGCAAGTAACTTTAGGAAAGCAATATTCTTCTTGATATATATCATAGCTGATAGATAAACAACAGAAATCCACCTAAAGTTCTTCCTTAATGCACTATTTCCCCTAGTTATCATTTGGTGGTTGTTGTGGTTATTTTATTTTTGGTCTTTTGGGGGGCTGTGGTTTTATGTTTTGATTTTTTTTTGAAATTTCTTTTGAGGTTTATTTTTATTTTTTAAATCTTATTCAAGAACAAATTGTKCTAAAGTAGAAACTTTAAAAGGAAACATTTAGAACAAAGTAATCTTTAAAAAACTAATAGTTGCCAGAGGATCTATATTTTTGCATAAAAACAACTTCTTATGGCAGACATAGAACACTGTGGTTGTCAGGATCCATAAACAATCAAASAAAGGTTAAATACTGCCATCTCTTCTAAAAATAGGAGACCTGTAGCACTTAGAAACAGCTAGAGTAACAGCTCTACTAGATGTCAACTGAAAAGGTTTTGTATACCAGCTGTCTTTAGAAGRAAACTGAAAATATCTTCATGATGTRCAGGGCAATTGTGAGGAYATACAGGAAATTTCAAYTTACATGGTACCAAGCACTAGTGAGATTATTTGTATCTATCAGCCTCTCCAGGCACAAATGAGTTTCAGTTGTGAATGAACTGCAGTTGCTTATGTTGCAACCTTACAAGAGAAAAGCTCTTATTCCTGCAAATGAACAGACTATTTTTWWWWAAAAAAAAATTATGCATGGACAAAGAAAATAGCATAAATGATAACAAAAAATATAAAATATTAACACCATATGTTCATAAACTGAGACTAATTAACATACTTTAGGAACAGATTTGAAGTGGATATTTTTTTACAAGTTTTTTTGGTTTTTTGGGTTTTTTTGGTTTATTTTTTTGTTTTTAATATTTCTTTATAGTATCTTTTGGGAACTATCTCCAAAATCCAGTTTGTAGGACAGGAGGAATTGTTCAAGAACAGTGCTGGACTAAGCCGTGGTAGATTCTGACTCCAAGGCCTCGGATCAAAAGTAGAATAAATGCCAAACAGATACCATTTGTAGCATTAMTAGCAGGGCTGCCTAACTGGTGGGCTTTTATCCACTTCATATCCAAATTGTCTGAGCTGTTAAGCACCTTGACTCCAATCTTCATGTGTACCAACTTATCAACTTTGTTATCATGATTTAAAGATATATTTTCTCCTTACTGGGGGCAGTCACAACTTTTTCTGTACCTCTTTTTTGTTTCAGATAGGAAAAGGACACGCCAATTTTTTAAATTAATATTGCATTCTTGTGTTTTCATCTTATGGAAAGGGGTCAAACACACCTTTCTAGCTGTGTAGAATTCCACATTTCCATTGAAACCACATTGCTTTGTCCATCAAATGATCTCAGAAATAAACCCTAGAAATATGAGCAGATTGATTTAGAAGAACTTKATCTAAACCTAAACTTTGGAGCTTTGCTTCATGTGTAGCCTACACATTCACAGATATTTAAGACCTAAYTGAGCTTGACTGGAGAAAGATTCAGAGAATAAATCTGTGAGTGTTGCTGGAGGCTGTCTATCTGAAAGTTTATATTGAAGAGTGTGGAATGCCACTTGCACTCAGCCATGGGAATTAAGA
>NW_026623790.1:207723-232228 GCF_030028575.1 Malurus melanocephalus | reverse complement strand
ATGAATCACATTCAGATGTAAAATTGTTTTAAGAATACAAAATTTATTGACTGTATCTATCATATTTTAATCTTTTACTCAATACTTCTGTTACTTGCATTATTCCATTAAGACATAATCATTCAGAATATTCCTTTGATGCTGACAAGATGCTGAAAAAAATTATGGTTATATTTAATGACTGATAGGAACATTTAATCACAATAACCATATCTACAATAAATTTTATTTATATTTCTAGCATGTTTTTTCAGTCAAATTTACTGATATTATAGCCTAGACTTGCTTAGGTTTGGAAGATATTTTTCCAGTCTCAAAAGGGAAAAATGTGTAAAATTCACCATTAAAAATGATGAAATCTCATCTTCAAGGCAGGCAACTTAAATAAGACAACCTAAATCTGTTAATTACAGAAAAATTTCTGTAGTTTAGAGCAATTCTGTACAGTTTATTGTAAAGTAAATTCTAGTACTTGGGAGATAAATTTCTAAAAAAAAAAAAAATAGTCTATTTTAAAATAAATTGCATATTTTAAAGGAATTGTGCATATATTTTTTTTTTCCTTAGAAACTCCTGACCTTAAAGAACCCWTTTTTTTTTTCTGTCTTGGACCACAGTTTCATTTCCTTGAATTGCAGTTCCATCCATAAAACAGAAATTGTAATGCCTTCTGAATCTTCAAACATATCCACTCASACAAAGCCAGAGTCTTTCCCTGAGAACTTTGGATAAACAGTCCTGTTATGAATTTTACACTTTGGTCTAAAAGAAACATGAAAAAATTGGAATGAAATGTACTTAGAAATAAATTTTTTATATACCAATGCCATAGCAAAGTKCCCTTATTAATGGAAGTCAGAAAGATTTCAGTCTGTAGCTACTTTTGTGTAACAATACTCATTTATACCAGAAGTCTCAGAGAATGTTTGGTGTAAATGAAGAAATTCAGAACCAAACATCAATTATTATGTACAACTTCTCAGGGCTCTTCTTTAAAAACAGTAACTCCAAAATGAAAAAAAAAAATAAAAGGAAAAGAAGAAAAAGAGGCCAGGCTTGAAAACGTCATTGCTTGAGCAATTGATTCTGTTGATGAATTGAAAAGAAAAACGAGAAGGGGTTCTTTTTGTTTGCCTTACAAACTTTGAACTCTAATTTTGCTGCCAGTCTGAAATGTTATCAAGATCAATTTATGGAAAAGGGGAGGCTTTGCACAGAGTATCTAAAACCTGTGTTGAAAGGGTACATTAAATATTCTTACTGAATTCAAGTTYAAAATTCTTCAAAATATCCTACTGAATAATCTGCAGCAGTGAATGATTCAAACTTGAATCATATTTGCAAAAAGTCCTTGCATTYTTGTTTATCTTCATTGAGGTCTAGTTAGTTTGCTTCCATAGCATATAATGGTTTTGTGCTCTAGATGGAGGAAATTCAAAATAATATTTTGACGTCAGTTTTGAAATGACCTTTAGTTTCTACAGAGAGCAAGAGAATATTTCCACACAGTAAATTCTCKATTTGTGTAAATTTGGCATAGCCAGGTCAAATTTAATGGCTTTTCCTGGCTTGTTAAAGTAAAAGAAAATTCAAAATCTGGTTATTACTATCTACACAGGAACACTGGGAGAAACAACTCTTAAACGTTTTGTTTTTCCACCCTTCCTTTATACTGCATAAACATTRTCTATGTAGATAGTGTAATGTGACTTCAGATCATTAAGCATATTTTTTGTGTTTCTTCARGCACAAGGAAAAAAACGTATTCTGTAATGGGGTCCAAAACATTTGAATGCTTCMTCTAAGTACAGTATATGGTCAGAAACATCACCTTTCCCTGATGTCTGTATTCATGTTGAATCTTAATTTAGATTATGTTGAATCATGAATCTTAATTTAGATTAAGTGGTATAAAGGACAATTTTTTCTCTGCTTAAATGTGTTTAAGAAAAACTCAGAATCCAAGAAAATGTCTCAGAAATATGGTACAGTTAAAGACTCCCATTAAGTTTTTAAATTTACTTTTTTTTTCTTAGTAAGGCTTTCATGATTTCATTACAAAGTCATTACCTATGACATCTAGCATAAAATTGGGTCACAGAATTGTAGAGTCACAGAATATTCTAAGCTGGAAAACATAYACTAAATATTTTCTGTGTTCGTACTAGTTTTGATGAATAGGAAATTGCAGTAGGGCAACATCTCTGAGGAAAAGGCTGTCAGAAATGCCTAAATTCTTTCTGATTTCTGTGAAGTTCTGGGTTCCATTGAGGAGCATTTATGACAGTGCAGACCTGAAAGTTTGAAGTTTTGAGGACAAGGAATCTGTGATTGKTTTACTGTGATTCTTCCTTTCAGAAAGAGCATTAAATATAAAACAGGAAGTCCAAAAACTGAGTGTACTGCTTTATGGAGTCTAAATCAAACTTTTAAAATATAAATAATATTTTGACATTTTCCATTTTAATGGAAAGCATTTTAAAATATMCTCTCTCCCAAAAAATTCTTTGTGTACACCTAGATGAAAAACATATCTGGTGACGGAATTCTAACCTCCTTAAGGAAATTTTAACAATAATATGAGCAGAAAACAAATAAATCTGGGGTTTCATACACTTGTACCATTCTGCAAGAATAGAAATGGAGGACATGAGAGCTTTTGCGAATGCTGTTGTGCCGATGAAGATTACAATAACYACAGAGTTGAAAACAGCAGAGTAATTTTCAAATGCTATGACAATGATAGCAAAYCTGAATGCTTGGTGAATAGTTTAAAAATGGAATCAGTACAAAGGGTAATTTCTAAATAGCATCCTGAATAAATAACATGGTTTTCAGAAATGTTTAACAACCAGAAAGCCTTAAATAATTCCTTTCAAAATCTACATGAGGGGGAGGACCTTTTTGAAAAATCACCATGAATATATTAACTTTATTATTCTTTTTTTTGCATTTATTTTATTAATTCAACTCTGTAAGATTCTGCCTCCATTAAAAATATTTGTGCAATTATGAAAAAAAATTGTAAGCTTTGTTTTCATTGGCTATATAGTACTGGTATAATTATTTTCACTGTGTGCATCTCTCTATTTGGCATCTACAAATCTGTTTGCTGCTTTGATTCAAAGAGTTAGCTAATTTTAGGACTTTTTCTTGTGGGTGATTTTTTCATGTCTTCGTTGTTTTTTAGTGGAGGGKKTTTTTTTRTTTGTTTGTTTGTTTTGGATTTTTTCTCCTTTTCTGAAAAGCCAGGCAAAACAGAAGATTGACAAAGGTAATGTAATCTAATACTTGAAAAGAAGTGAAGTGCTGCTGTTTTCCCATCAGTCTGGAGTTCTCRTCAGGGACCTTATGGCAGTGCAAAGTTTTGAGTATGTGAGATTTGAGTATGTGAGATACAGATACTGAAATAAAGCAGATCATATCCAGAAAGTACATACTTTATTTACTTATTTTAAGGAAATATAAAAGATTTTGCTCAAATAATACACTTACATGATTCATACCAATTTTTTGGATATTGTTTGACTTCAGTATTTATTCCTCATAATGAAATAAATACAGTTTAGTGAAAAAAAAAAAAAAAGAAATTATCATAACTGGTTTTTTTGTTCTCTTTGTAGTTTCCAGGAGCTTCAAACACAAACAGCTGAGGAAACGAATTTTTAAAGACATTTTGCAAATATAAAACACTTTTCTACAAATGGAATGGAACATGTGATACCATTCCAAGACATGCAGGTGCCAGACATRTTACTTGGAAGGATACTTAGACACAGACAGAAGCTGAAGATATCACTGAACCTGGAACTATGCCATTTTTCTTTGAGAATGATTCCCATATTTCCTTGCCACACAGCTTGCACTTTTTCCTTCARTAGTAAGTATGATCATTAACTGCCTTCCCTATTTCCCTCAGTGCCCTTCCCGCAGTCATTTTAATATTAGCAAGTGCTATTAACAGTATGCTYCCTCTTTCAGGAATAAATGAGTTTAATTTCTCTGCTGATGTCCCTCGGCATATTCCACTGATGTTAAGAATAGACATGAAAACTCACAAGTGATACCTGACTATGATATCTTAGATATTGACTATTGTAGAAAGCCACTGAAAATACAAAATACAGTGAAGAGTATTATTTCCTTGCAGTACAAAATGAAAAACTATTCTCTCTGTTTATTTTGCTATATTCTGTTATAAATATAACATTTGCATTTGCAATTCCATTTTTTGAAGACACTCTCATCTGTGGGCAAAACTCTGCCCCATGCAAGTTTTAGTGACAACAATGATATATTATTTTATTGATCTGGTCTATGGCATCAAAAGGATCCTTCTTGAGTGTTTACATTGCTTTAACCACTGAAGTTTACAGTCAGTAGTATTTTTTTTAAATTTTCATATATCCTCTAAGATTGGAAAAAAGATTTTCCTATACTTTACATTTGTTTAGAAGGTTCCAAAATAGAACATAAATAGGTTATGGAATTTACATTAGATCTGTAAACTCTCAGTTTGAATTAGGAGCTGACTCTTAATTCAGTTTCTTAAATTTAAACACATGCTGCTATTGGAAATATTTGATTATACCAGAAATATCTGCAAGGGACCAGAAATTATGACAGAAGATCTTCTGGAGATCTACAACCTTTTGGACTGGCCACAGAAARTAAAGATGTAAGTCCAAATACATGTGAAGGGCACTAAGCTGCTTGGGCTCAGGCAACTGAATCAATTTGGAGAAAATTCTTTTTACTTGGGCTTGAAGTTTCTCTGTTTAGGGAATTGAATCAAGCATACAGTACCTTCCATTGCTAGTGAGGACTATATTCCATGGACAATCTTTCCATATCTAGCTGGCATCATGAAAGGGAAAACTATATTTCAAGATTATGTAGCACAAGAATCTCTCATAACATGCTAAGATGTACAATCACCTTGGAAAAGAAACATTATTGAACATAACACGGGACACTGAGAACCCTTGTAATTAGATTTTCTCAACATTGTATCTGTAGACAATAAACAGAACAAGATTTTTTTTTTTTTTTTTTCACAAACTTGAAAATTATCACTATCTCAGCTGTAGTCCCCAATGAGGATTATAAAGGAGGAGCAGTTTTTTGAAAACTCAAGACATGGGTGTATCATTTCAGGATGTTCTGTGATACTGCATAAAAATGAGAAGCTTGACAAAGTCACAACACAAATTGTGAAAAAACAAACATGATTCATTCAAATTGTTGACACTTTAAATCAACTAAAGTTGTTAAGAATAAGTTGAAGAAAGGGTTAATTAGATTTCTTAGTTTTAAAGAAAAATTAGCAATGTGACAGATACAAACATAGCATTTGTTTTCTTACCAGTTTTAATGTTAGAGGTGCCAGAAAGCTGAAATTAACCCATCCTGGAAGCCTTTCTCTTTTAATGGAGGGTGACTGAACTACAGGAGTAATCCAAACTGAAATTGCAAAAGTTTCTATGCTTTGGGTTTTTTTGTGGTTTAAATACATAAATCCACATGCAATTAACCTTGTTCCTGTGCTGAGAAGTGACCTGGTGGCAATACTGGATGGTTTCCTGATTGCTTTTGTGAGCATTAAAGGCCAAAGGTCTTAGGTTTTGTCAAGTGCTTCCATGTGTGAAGCCCATTTCAAATAAGAACTTGTAAGGGTGATGGTGCCTGCTTTTAGTCACTGAAGGTCATAGGAAAACCCAAAAATTGCATCATGTAGGTACAACTGATTTGTGATGCTGTGTGTCCATTTCCCTGGAGTAAAACTGACTGTAATCAAACTGCAGCTGGAGAAAGTTTTGGATGAATGTAAAGGCAGTGATAAAAAATGGTAGCTATTTTTTTTCAGTAATAACAGGCTTATAATGATCTGAACAGGAGCATTGCCCTCTCTTAATGTTTTGTTTCTTTCTTTTTATCCTTTTTTGAAATTATTTTTTATTTACTTTTATTTTGCAACCCCATGTTTAGGAAGCTTGCTGTTTTAGAAAGTGTGCCAGAATACATAACAGGAATGAAAAAAAGCTATGAAATATGAGGCTGAGATCCTCAAAACTACCATCAAATGAAACAAAGTGACCTAATCCAGGTGACCTTTCTTTAAAGTGTGGATTTTATGAAAGCAATCCCCTCCTTTGGAAATTTCAGAGTGTGCTATTGAAATATAGGATACCTCAATTAACACATCATATCATTTAGCCAATGCACARTAGTTATCTTTGTGCTGGCTTAGTGGAATTTAAGGACAAAGTGTAGATTTCACTCAAGATCATATTACATGGTGGTTTCCATTTTGTTTTGTCCTGCAGATTCAGGTGCTGCTTTTAATGTTAAATATTCTATTGTCTAATTTGGGTATTTGTTGGTTTTATCTTTGCACTTTAACAAAGGAATTAGCTAATGTATTAAGACTGTCAATCCCAGAATTTTCATATGGAGATTTGTTTTCTTCTTTATGATCTACTTTATGTGGGATTTTAGGTTGAGGTAGTAGCAAAATACAGAATCATTTCACTAACTGCTATAAATTTTAGGTTTTTACTTATTAAAGATCATGAGCATAGAAGGTGGATAACTTTCTGTTCAAAGTAGGGTTGGGCAGGTTAGAGGCCTCATTCATCTCAGCAATACTTTCAGTCACACTCCATGGCATTGTAATATATGAAATGAAACTTTGTTGAAGCTAGACTTTCACGTACCAGCTCAACCATTTATTAGATCAGAATATTTGAGTGTATTTGTATGTCTAAATTTAGATTTTTTAATTTAAATGTCAAACTTGAATTTCAGGCACCAAGAGCAAATCACAATGATTACATCCCAAATGAAAAACTACATCATTTCAACRAGGTGTGCTGATTTCAGACCAGCCATCCTGAAGCCTTCCAAGAGGAAATAATACCACCTTGAAATTTTAGTACAAAAACTTGGACAGGTGGACCAATATTTTTATATTTTCACACATCTAACATCCATTTCCAGGGACTGCTTAAAAAAAATCCCAGCAACCTTGTCAGCATGGCATTACTAGCAAGATATTCTTTATTTATGGATAAAAATTAATAAGCAGAACCATCTTTCGCTGTCTTTCTTAAGAATACCTTTACCTTTGGTCTTTCCACAACACAGCTCTTAATSATTTACCAGTGCAAGGGGAATTCTGTGTTTTAATTACACCCTGTTTTCCCTGTGCTGTTCTTATCATTACATAGCTGACTACAATATTTTCATGTGTGTTGATTATTTCACTTTTTCACTAACACTAGGCAAAATAACTAAGAGAGAGCATTGTGTTWGGTCTGGCTGAGATGGAGTGAACTTTCCCCACAGCAGCCCCCACRGTGCTGTGCTTTGCACTGGTTCCTGAAAGGAGCTGATAACACCCACTGTTCTGACTGCTGCTGAGCAGGRCTGTCTCTCCAACAGSGAAGCATCAGGGCTGTCTCTCCAACATTCCCTCACCGGCGGGCTGGGGGTGGRCAAAATGTTGGGTGGGAACATGGAGAGGATAGTTGACACAAACTGACCAGAGGGATATTCCATACCATTTGATGTCTGTTTAGCAAAAAAGGCTACGAGAAAGGAGGAGAAAGCAGGAGCATTTGTTATTACAGTGTTTTTCTATTGGGGTAACCACTGCATGTCCTGAAGTTCTGTTTCCTGGGAAGTGGCCAAACATTGCCTGCTGACTGGAAATAGCAAATAAAATCTTTGTTTTTTCCTTTGCTTTTATGTGTGACCTTTTTCTTTGCTTTATTAAAATGCCTTTATCCTGCCCCATGAGGGATTTTTCATTTTATTTGCTCCCTCCCCTGTYCTGCTGAGAAGGGGAGAGATAGAGTGGCTTGGTAGATGCCAACGTCTAGCCAAGTTAACCCACAAGTATTAAAAAAAAAACAGAGTATGTACTAGAAAACTCAGCCAATTAAAGGAGCGGAAATTTGTAGACACTGTGACTCCCTTATGGTTTTGTGACCATGATAATAGTTGAATTCTTGAAACTATAAGCCACACCATATACATGAATGTTATTAAAGTTAATATTGAGACAYACCTGAAAATATTTCTGCAAATGTAATAATGACCTTGTGCTTTCTCAACGCCTCYATATATTCTAACCGGATCTTTATGTACATAATAGATTTCATATGTTCTAGAAACATTAGGACCTTGTACATGCAAAGAGAATAACTAGTGTTCAAGTATATGTGTGATAATCACATTATTTCCTGGAATCGTGGATTATGCTTGGGTTTATGACATTCAAAATYCATAAACAGATGTTGTGCTCAGCCTTATGATTCACCTATGACAGCAGTAGGGCAGCTGACTATTGAAAAGACAGAATTGAAATTCTTTGTTTAAAGTTTCATGAAAAAAACATGGATATCACCGTGTGTGTAGTCATATGCTCACTATTAACAGAGAACAGCTATTTAATAACAGTCCCATGACTTCCACTATCGACTAGTTGAGTGCTTTTAATGAGTCAGGTTTGATGCAGATGATTTTGAAAATCCAGATGCTTCTATACCCTGGGGGGAGGTAAAGAGGCATATAGAAAAGGTGAAGAACTTATTTTGGAGTCTTGTTTGATATTTAATGTAACAGGCCTCGTGGGGTGTTAATAGGAATAAGATAGATTCCATCCTTTCTTGTTGCTATTGGAAGATCATCAGATAAATAATCATAGACAAAGTGATTCCTTTCATTTTCCCTTTTTTCTTTAAATAGAGATGTGATTGGGCTCATTAATGTCCCTTCATTGCCAAAATACATTTAGATTAGCATTCTGTTCATTACTAGGTCAATATCTTCTAATCACTTTTTCTATAAAATTTATTGTACTATGAGTTTTCTGTATTACCAGCATCATAAACATCATCAGTATTGAGTCATTTCCTCGTTTACACATGTAAAAAATATTGCATTGAGGTCTCTTAAGAGCTACTGATTGCTGGTATTACATTTGGTTATAATATGCAATAAAGAAATGATTAGAGGGKGCTCACGTGAGCACCTTGCTAATAYGCCRTTCTCTTTCCCTCTTCAGTCTTAGTAGAGTACCTCTAAAACACTCCAAGATCAATTAAGTACTCCAAAACAGGCCTTGCAACCTGTTTATAAGTATACTCTTCTAAATATTGCTTTCTGTAAATAAACTGGGGGGATTGTGCAACTTGATTCTCAATTTGCAACAGGCACTTACATGAAAGGGGGAATAGTGACTGACTACTTATCGTGTGGCATGTTGCAGATAATTCATTTAGCTAACTGATTTGGAAGATGGTCTGGTTTTTTTGATTTTCATGTTAAAATTAATTTATTTTGTGCAGGACAAGGTACCAATACCCTACATATTAAAAAAGAGAAYGTCATTGGGATTGCTAGGGATCCCAGTAATCTTTAGTTCAACCTGCCTGCCCAAAATTTCAGATGAAGCTGTCTGCTCAGGGCCAAGTCCAGTGAGATTTTGAGCATCATGAAGGAYAGAGACATCACCATATCTCTGGGAATCTTGTTGCAGATTTTAACTGCTGTCACTGCCAAGGAGGTTTTTTTTTTTTTTTATATTTAAGTGCAATTTCCACTGTTAATATATTATATACTGATAGAGATTACTACATATTTTTCTAGCATTGCTGTTTTGCCATAGTTAATAATATAACTAAGTTGATAYACACTAATTAGCCACCATGCAAAAGTGCTGAGATGTTATTCTGGTTGTTTCAGTGATGAGATTTTCAGCCTGTTGAAAGCATTAGGTCTACACTGAAGGTACTACATATTAGTTAAATAAAAGCAGTGAATGTTTTCTCTTCATACATGCAGCCTTTAGCTGGAAAGATTTAAAAGGGCTCATTTCATTGTCTGAATCTGAATTTTTAGTGAATAGCATAAAGTTGACCCTTCATTGAAATTCATACATGAAACATACATCTAAAGGTACAGCTCCATGTGCAGTACAGAAAGTGATGATCACCAAGGAATAATGAAAAGCTGTCTGAGTTTTGTACTAAAAACATACCAGATACCAAGACACGTATCAAAATTGATTTCACTTTCCTAATATGGCTGATTGTGAAAAAAAAACAAACATCCCAAACAAGTGGACTGAGTCCTCCACCTCTTCAGTTGTAGCAGGCACATATGTAATTCATCCAAGGTGTAGCTGAAGTTTCACTTTACAGCCGCTAAATTATGCTTGTATGCTGAGACAATACATGTGACGTTCTTATAAATGTCAAATGAATTCTTTATGATCACTGCTATTACAATGAATACCAAACAATTCTGTTATAATTAGTGTTATTGTAATGAACACCAAGGGAATCCATGGTAATTAGCTGCAGTAACTGAATAAGAAATGAGCTAAAAATGGGAGACTGGAGAAATCTCTTGAAAAGAARGTTCAAGCTTCTTGTGAATTAGCACAATTTTATTTTTCTCTAATAATGAAAGGATGACAACTTTGCAAATGCTGTCTTCAAAGCAATGGTATCTGTTTCACCCAGGCAATCTCAAGAAATGGACAGCTATTTTCATTGGACAGATTTTTGTGGGACAGGATATAAAGAAATTGCAAGAGAGATAATCCATTTTCATTCCAAGATGTTAAAGTTGTGTATTGACTAGCTTATCAGTGTTTGACAAATAAATATAAGATTTCTAAAATAATTTCCCTTCAGGGTGCTCTATTTTTTTTTATTTCAGTGTTGCTCTATGTTCCCATTTGTTTCTGTGGACTTCATTGTCCTAAAAAATGAAAATATTTTCTGTGTTGCCATTAGTTAAGCTACAGCAGTAAGAATAATGATTGTGAATTGTTGTTCTATATAGTTATGGTGGCTATTCATTAGCTGCAGTCATAATTATTTTATAAAATTATTGACTTTCATGGTACTTGGGCAAAAAAGGCACATTCCTGTAGATCCTGGAGGGAATTAAACTCCCATACAAACAAGTATTTTTTCAACCAATGCTTGTTCCACATGTTCCTTCTATGGTTGTTCCAAATATATGTAACTGCTATGCTTTGTTCAACCAAAGTAACCAAAGTAACAAAAGTTTATAAAACAAACAGGTTTTCATATCTTTAATTTTCTAAAACAATAAAAGATTTCAGAAATGGGAATGGAAAAGTCAARACAAATGGATTACAGTTGGATTGGGGTTTTTGGAAAAGAAATMCCATGTGTCTGCATTTATGTTTCTTTCCCTCATTATTCCAGCTGGCTTTTCTGAAGATTTATGTAGGAATGAAACTTTTAAAAGATACTCAGAATTCTGCTTCCTCACTCACACTTCTATTTGAAAACTTTAATTCTTAAAGGAAATCAGATAAATAAAAAGGATCACAAAGAGTTTAGAAGATGCAATTTATAAGACAGCATGAACCTATAAATGGCCCCTTGATAAGGACCTTAATTGAAGAAGCATAATGCATCCCTCATGGCAATATGAAATGAGGGAAAACATAATGAACAAAGTGAACTGAGCAGTCAAGACCTTTACAATTGACTTTTATCAAGCAGAATGTCTAATCTGCATTGTGACATGTCTTAACAATTCCCCTGAGCTTCATCACGAGTCCAAAGGCCTAATTTTCCCTCTGAAGGAGAATATGTCATCTCTGCCAAAACAGAAAAACAAAAGACATTGAAATATTGATAGAGTAAGAAGTTGTCTTCTTTGTGTAAAGGTCAGTTATCTCAACCCTTGTACTTGTGCCAGAATAGGAGCAAAGCAGAATCTAAAAACCAAACATAACCAAGAAAACCGAAAAACTCTGCAATCTTAAAAACCAAACATAATCAAGAAAACAAAACAAACAAACAAAAAAAMCCCTGCATTCTTAAAACCAAAACAAGAGCTATGAGGTATTTGACTAATGTGAGGTATTGTTAGATCATTTGTGRAGGAAATAAAGGACTGATGACCGCTTTCAGTAAAATTGTTAAGTTGGAAATTATACCCTTAGATTTTATAGAATTTATATGATCACAGGATTTTTGGGGGCTAGAACTAAGGCTAGAATCAAATACTGCTTGATAATTGTTTTGCTGTAAGGTAACTCACAGGCAAATTTACAAGTTAATTTTGAAGGAAGCTGAAGAACTTGCATATTTAGGAGTASAAGTATTTTGCTACAGTGAGGAGAACATATTGCAAACTTTTAACTAATGAGATAARAGTAGCTGTATGTGGGAGGTGAAATATTCTAAAATAAAAATGATTTGGAATGTTCTTATATCTTCGAAAAATTACGATTCTCTCGTGTAGATAAAAAAAACCCTGCTGAATACCAATAGCTCTGAAGCAAGACAATGGCTCCAATAGTAGAGCTGTGTTTTGTACTCTGGTCRAATTCTGTGTTTCTATTGCTCCACCCAAGTTTGAAAAATGCAATATAGCCTTTTTGTTCCTACCATTTTCCATGGTAAATGAAAAAATTCRTAGACATACATGATGTTTCCCTCCTTCTTCCTCAATCAATGGAATTTCTCCCTATAGGAAGACAAGCAGAATTATAAAAACATTTGTGCTACTCTGAGCTATTTTTACTGAATCTTCCACCATGGAGTGACAGGTTTTTAGGGCAGGCTCAGTGAAAGGAAAAAATGGAACTGATCTGGTTGAATACAGAAATATAAGTGAGGTGTAGCCCCCTACAATGTGAAGGATGTGTCAGGGAGTTCAAGGYCTGGAGCAGAGAGAGACATAGTGAAGCACCACTGTCTGTCCAGTGAGGTACACCATTCAAAGTAAGACAACCTGGTTTTCTACATTGTGAGACATTAAAGTTTTTTATCTTTGCTTCTAGATAGGAAAGGGAAAGATATTTTTTAGCCATTGTCCTGGCTTGTGTGGTAAGGACATATCCATTACTTTGGCAGTGTGAGTAATGTTTCTAAGCAGTCAACAAGAGAGACATATTTTGGCTCGTATACACTTAAATATGCTTAATTTAAATCTTTTTCTCAGTACTGCAGGTACTAGTCTTAGACTATACKCATGTATAGCATTTCAGAAATTCTAGGATTGGTTGAGGTTCCCACATAATTCTTTTTCGTTCATGGCATGACAGCAATATCCCCAAGTAAACTGAGAAGAAAAGACACCCTACCACGTATASTGTTGGCATTTTAGCAAAAGTACTTGCTGGTGACTCTTCATAGTCCCTATTCTGATCCCTAATTAAATAGCCTTGAACAGGACTGCTAATATCACTGCATTCAGAATAATGGTAAGTGACTTTTACATTTWGAGTACTTGTAAAGACTTTTTCTACATTAACAATAAATCCTTGCTTTTATAGAATCAAAGGATCACAGAAATGCAGATATTAGAAAGGACCTCTCCTCTAAAGGAGATCATTTAACCCAGTCCCTGTGAACATAAGATTTCTTTCATTTGTCTGAAGAAATTGTCATTTGATTCTTCTTGTGTCTGTGATCATGTGAGTTGTAGTGGAAACAGACTTTAATGTTGTCAATGTCAAACCAACTTTATGCTAATCTTAACCCATACAATCAGTTTTGGCCCTRCATTCATCCCTAGCAGTGCCCCATGCATTCCATGCACACAAGCATTCAGTTCCTCCTGATTGTCTTCACACTGTGCATTARCACACAGACATTTCAGAGTGATATTCAGTAGTGCGGGTTCCCCAGAAACAAAAAGCATGAGAGTCAGAACTGTTGTGCTTTCTGCCATTTCCATATTTGTACATACAATTGAGATGGGTCTTGTTTCACCAATTACAAGTTTTCTCCTGTCCACATTACCCAATATACCGTTCTTTCTCACTTTTTCCTCATGTGACTGTAGGTCAAAATCTCCCTTCTCCATTGTTCTTGTTTAAAAGTTCTTTTTACCAGTTTACCCCCTTGTTTGCAAAGAAGCTTTTGCCCCTCCTGATCAAGAGTATCTTACAAGACACCTAACCACCTTCAGTCTTCAGAGGAGGTCCTGYGGCTGTAGAACCAAATCTTTGGTTCAATACCTGGTTCACTACCAATGCTGACCATCAGGATCTATCCACTGCTTCTCAAGCCCTTTGCCTTCACAARCACAACTGAGGAAAAAGCACATGAGCCACCAAGCCCTTGACCATCACCCTGGAAGCCTGTAATCACACTTGCTGTGCTGCAGGTATTCCCTGACAGTGTCTTGGATAATGTCAGGTGTGCTGCTTTTCTCACATTACAAGATTTTGAAAATAGCTGGGTTTAGATTTATTTGTTCTTGTGTAGGCTCRCCAGCCTGCCATGGTCTGAGATTGTGTGCTTTGTCTGGCCTTTGCTACTTGAAGAAGAACCTGTGTTTTTCATAGATTTGATTCCATCTGCTGCATCTGTCAATCTGTATGTCAAAACTATCAGCCTGCTCCAGATATTTCAGATAYCTCAGCATACCAAAAATGACATTCCAGTCATGAATCTTTAGAAAATGAATCAGTTCCCAGACCACGGAATAGCTTTCCTGTCTCAGGAGAGATGCTAGGGACTCGATTCTATGGCTTAAATATGGCATTTAGTAGCATTCTGTATGCTTCCTGCTGACCTCTGTCCATCTGCCAGCAGTAAAGGATTCAGGTCTCATATGTTTTGGGTCCTATCTTCTAATCCCACTGGGGCATTCCAGATACATGTAGTTCTCTCATATGATATTAGGCATATTAATAAATCCCTGGATATCTACTGCCTATACTGGGAATTAATACACATAAYACACGAACATATTTTACTTCACATTTCCGAACTCAGGCTTGAATCCCATCCCTGTGGTGTGTGTGAGACATACTTGGAGTTCACATCCACAGTGTGAGGAACGGAGTATCTTTCATGTCAAAGTGGACACAAATATGAATGCACATGATCTGAGGTAACGCTCAGTTTTAATAGCGTAGATGTTGTCCAAGGTGCACAATTGATTGGCTCAATAAGCAGCGCCGAAGTCCTGACACAAATATAATACAGACTAATAATATAGATACTGAACTGAGTGGGAACTGTGCCAGAATTTCACCTCAGAGGGAATGTGCTAATCTTCTGTAAAGTATGTGCGTTTTTCRGATTGCAGCCAAAACGGTAGAACTGAGCTTGTAATGTGTGACAGTTTTATATAGTTACACCTGTCAGAAATATATGTAATAAATGGATTAGTTTGCTAATATTGCAAGGGGAATTTAAGTAGAGTGGGGAGTKCATGTTTGGTTTTTTAATCTGGTATTTAATAAATGTATTCTGGATCTGGCTGGGATGAAGTGAACTTTCTGCACAGCTGGCTTAATAGCGCTGTGTGTTGGATTTGTGACTAAAACAATGTAGAGAACTCAACAGTGTTTTGGCTAATGTTGGGTAGTGCTTGAACAGCACCAAGGCTCTTTTTATTCCTCACCCTACCCTGCCTCCCCTTTCTCTCTGATAGGTCAGCTGGGAGTGAGCAAAAAATTTCAAGGGGGCATGGCTAAAAGAGCTGACCTGAGCTGACCAAAGTAATATCCCATGCGGTGTGACACTGAGCTCAGCAATAAGGGATTTGGRAGAGGAAGAGATATGGGGACATTTGTGGTTGTGGTGTTTGCCTTTCCAAACGTTTTCACATTTGCTGAAGTCCCACTTGCCAGAAAATGGCTGGATATGTGCCTATTGATGGGAAGTAGTAAATTTATTACTTTTTTTTTCTTTTTTTTTTGCTTTGCTTTGCTTTGCTGTGAACACTGTGAACTTTTCTTCATCTAACTGTCTTTGTGTCAGTCCTAGAGTTTTCTTGCCTTCATTCTATTTTCTCCCTGTCCTGAAGGACAGGGAACCAAGCAAGACTCTGATTGGCTGCCAACTGGGTCAATCCACTGCAGTTCGAGACTTCTTGCCATGGCCATAGAATGGTTTGGGTTGGAAAGGACCTCATGTAGCTCCAACCTCCCTGCCTTGGGCAGAGATGCCACCCTCTAGACCAGGTTACTTAGAGCTCCATCCAACTTAACATTGAACATTTCCAGGGATGGGGCACCTACCAGCTTCCCTGCACCACTTTTTCTGTGCCTCACCACTAKCACAGTAAAGAATTTCTTCCYAATAYCCAATCTAAATCYCTCCTCTTTAGTTTAAAACTATCCTCACTTGTCCTATCACTACCTACCCTTGTAAAAAGTTCCTCTCCACCTTTTTTATAAGGTCTSTTTAGGTACTGAAAGATTGGAATGRGRTGTCCCCTGAACCTTCTCTTCTCCAGGTTAAACAACCCCAGCTGTTAAACAATCTCAGCCTGTCTCCACAGGCTTTTTGGCTCTCATCTTAACCCACTCCAACAAGTCTTTCCTGTGCTGAGGACCCCAGACCTGAATGCAGTACTCCAGTTGGGATCTCTCACAAGGGTGTGATAGAGAAGGAGAATCTCCTCCCTCACCCTGCTGGCCATTCCTATTTTGATGCAGCCCAGGATTGAGCTGGCTTTTTGGGTTATGAGTACACACTGTTGACTCATGTCCAGCCTTTCATCAACCAGAATCTTCAAGTCCTTCTCAGAGTTGCTCTCATAGAGTTCATCACCCAGTCTGTACTCATCTCTGGGGTTTTCCCARCCCAGGTGCAGGACATTGCACATGGCCTTGTTGAACTTCATGAGGTTCCCATGGGCCCATTCTCAMGCTTGTCAAGGTCCCTCTGGATGGCATCCCATCCTTCTACTCTGTCGACTGCAACACTCATATCGGTGTCATCTGAAAACTTGCTGAGGATGGSCTCAATATCACTGTGTACTTGATCCAATTGTGTGTGACATTRATAAAGACGTTAAAGAGCACTGATTCTGAGACAGAGCCCAAAGGGACACCACTCATCACCAGCCTYCACCTGAACGTAGAGCTATTYACCATAACTCTCCAGCTGCATGCATCTAGACAATTTCTCATTCTATCCTTAGTTTGACTTCTATCTTGAACAGTGATTTTTTTTTATTTATTTAAGTCTGTTCTCAACAGAAAGTGGTTTTACAGAAAAAAAATACACTAATGTGACTGTAGTTGAGCAGTTGGAAAAGAAATATTTAATACTGTTCTTTATTTTTGTTAGCTAGTTATGATTTCACAGTCAGCTTTTATTGCACTACCCTTAAGCTCAACAAAGTAGCTCTCACCTTGGTAAGRGCAAATATGAAGCTCTTCCTAGTAGCTATTTTTCTCCATGCAAACATTTCCTCCATGACATCTCTTGAAATTGTGAAACATGCTCACATGGTCTGTCTTTGCACTTCTGTAATCATAATACTAGCAATGACACTTTCAGAAATCAGTAACTGAATTAGTTTGAGAAGTGTGGGATCAGCTGCAGAAGCATGTAGGGAAAATAGTCCAATTCTCCTTTCTTTGCCTTCAATCCCTCATCTTCTCAGGATGGATTCCAAATGTGAATACTGAGAGCTGCTGAATTCCTGCCAGCTGGAGTACAGCAGAAGACAATATTTGCAAAGTGTGAAAGGAAACCAGTGAAAGGCAGTCCAGATATCAGTGGGAGTGAGGATGGAGGGATTGGGAGAGAATAAAAAATAAAAATAGTCATTTCAGACTTGGATATGGCACTTCAAACACTTTTTCTGAGCTAAGCTAAATACGCTTTTAAAAATTAATTGTAGCTGTGAAAACAACWCGTAGGTCATAAAGTCTTTTTTGTTGGAATGAGTTTTGAAATCAGCCTAGTTCAATTCATTAGCCTCATGTCACATTTAAGCTGTCACAAATCCTTCCATTAAGGTAGGAAATGAGTTTACCCACTGGTGAACCRGAGGGATGAAACATAGGAATTGTATAACTAGAAGTTGGACTCTGCAGAAAAACTGACAGGATTGCTTGATAAAGTAGATGAACTTCTCTGGGGGTTTGTAAATCCTTCATTCAATCCATGCCCCTGAGCAGGAGCAGGTGCACTGTTCTGACATGAAGCTAAATTTCAAAGGTTTAGTGCCTGAATGGGAGATCAGGCCTCAGTACATTTCAAGCTCAATGAAGCTACATTGCTAATCATCTCCCCTCTAGAATACTTTGACATTGGCAATGACTAGAAAGAAAGATATTCCCTGAAGTCTGATTAGCATAGCAAGCAACTGATGTAGTGGAGGACCACCCAGAAAATAATTAGTAAATTAGCATGATTGAATTTTGAAACATAAAAACAGTATGCAGTAGAAAGGTAAAAAAGAAAAGAAAATTATTGACTTTGCCTCATAATAGGTACTATAAACATGAATATGTTGAAAATACTGATTTTCAGTGACAATTGCAATTTCAGTTAAAAGCTGTTCAATTGCTAGAGCTGGYAACACAGGAAGGACCTTGAATATTAATCACATGTTGGTGAGCAGAAAGCTGACGCACATCTGCTGATCTGCGGTAACTTATTAGGTAGAKGCAACTCAACCTAAAGCAAATAGAAAGTAATTCAAGTTAACACAGCTACTAATAGAAAAGGAATACTCTGAATTCAATTATCTTGTATTTGCCATGAAGTAGGAACACAAATATTTATTTATTGTTTATGCATTATGGATATTTATTGCAGATTAGTCAATATGTGTTCTTAGGATAACACGGTCATGTTCTCCAGTCTTAAGCTGTGTTCATGGTGCAGTAGTCAGAATTTATTTATAGAAGAATTACTTGTTTTATCTTTCTTTCCTTTTTTTTAATTTTCTTATTTAAAGCAATATGAAACTGAGTCAAAACTCTTAATCATATGTATTAAAATACTGAATATTTTTAGATTATTTCAGTATTAAATGTTGAGTTTATCAGAAACAGCTGCTTCTATTCTTTCTGTTTATGCAACCATCTTAAACAATTGGGGTTTTTTTGTGAAAATCAAAATAACTATTCCATTTTTTGACATAATTTCCAATATTGTTTTCTGCTGAGAAAAATAAAATAATCAATAATGCTAGCAAAATATTTTCATATGCCCCACCTAATGTAGTCTAATGTGCCTTTTGCATATAACCATTAGAAATGGTCCTCCCATCATGAATGAAGGCCAGGTTTGAGATCACCTAAGAGATGTGAACACACACAAGTCCAAGGGACTAGATCAGATATGTCCCAGGATCCTGAGGGTCAACACTCATCTATAGGTGGGAATCAGTAGCAAGTGCTGTCCTTCCAAGGTCCATACAGGAACCAGCACTATTTAATATCTTCATCAGGTGCACAGACAGTGGGATCAAGTGCACCCTGAGCAAGTTTGCAGATGACACCAAGGTGAGCTGCTTTGCTAGATGGGTGGGGAGTCATTYGGAGGAACYTKGACAAGCTTGAGGRGTGGRCTTGTGTGAACCTCATTCAGTTSAACAAGACCAAGTGCAAGATCCTGTGCACAGGTCAGGGCAATCTCCAGGACTGGTACAGAGTGGGGGATGAAATGGCTGAGCAGCCCTGTAAAGAAATGTTAAGGGTACTGGTGGGTGAAAAGCTGGGCATAGGCTGTCAATGTGCACTTGTACCCATATCCTGGGTTGCATGAAAGAAGYGTGGTCAGCATGATGAAGGTGATGCTCCCTCTCTAGTCCTCTCTTGTGAGAACCCACCTGAAATGCTGCATCCAGTTTTGAGGTTGCAACACAAGGAAGACATGGTACTTTGGAGTGGGTCCAGAGGAGCGCCACAGGAACAAAGGACAGAACAGCTCTCCTGTGAAGTCAGGGTGAGTGAGATCTGGCTCTGTTCAACCAGGTTTAGAGAAGGCTCTGAAAAGACCTGATTGTGGTTGATACTTAAAGAACACTTACAAAAAAATGAAGGGAAAGTTTTTATCAGGATCTGTAATGATGGGATAAAGGACAATGGTTTTAAACTGAAAAAAAGTAGATTTAGCTTGACTATAAGGAAGATTTTTTTTTTTTTTTTTTTTTTTTTTTTTTTTTTTTATGGCACTGGAACAGGTTTCCCAGACAACCTGTGGATGTCCCATCATTGGAAATGTTCAAGGTGAGGTTGGACAGGACTGAGTAACCTGTTGCACTGAAAGATAATCTTGTCCATGGAAATTGGACTAGATGACCTTTAAATATGTTTCTGTGAATCTAACATTGTATAACTCCATCATTCTTTGAAGTTGCCACAAATGACTACTTTTAATGTCCTTATAAAGTTTTGACAAACATGAAATATTTTAAGAAACACAACTTGCRTCGATAATTTCACCCATACACAAGGCTATTTTCAAGATTGTCAGCTCTCAGAAAAAAATCAAAGCAGTAGGAAAGTATGTAAAATTAAAAAAACAAATGAGATGGGTTTTTTGGTGTTTGGTGGTGGATTAACAGATGGTTGGTGAAAGAATGCAGATACTTAGTATGAGTGAATGTGTTTGAATTTCACGAAAGAAAAATTAGAAAAAGTTAGGAAATGGGCGAAGGGTGGTGCTGTAATAAAAATAACACCTACCACAGATGTTCCTGAATTCAACTGCCCAGATTTCTGGAGATTTTTTTTAAATATTGAAGCAGAACAAGAGAGCTACAATTGAAAATGTAGAAAAGCAAAAGAATATGTGAAATAAAAAATATTAAAAGATATCAASTATGTTTTGTTCAGCTGTCTTGAAAAAATTTCTCTTGCTCATTTACATATCTCTAAGGGAAATTTTGAGATGGGCGAATGAGTTTGTATAAAACCAATGGGATTTTTTGTATAGACACAAAATGAAACAAAATCACAGACAATCAAGTAAATTAGAATATGATTTTGTGTTGAATGGATATTTTTGAAATATGTGAGGTTAAAACCTTTTCAGTCCTTCCAAAGTTTGAYTGCATGCTTGAGTAGAGTGTTTTATATCTCCCCATAAAAATATCTTGACTCCTAGCTTTAAAGATACCTCTAATCACACTTTATTATTTGTATTTATAGAGCTAAAACTGCCAAAACAAAAATGCTCCAATACCATGAGAATGAGTATCAAAAGAAAAATCCTCAAATATTATTAGAGCGGGTACACAGTAAAAACCTGTGTTGAACATGAAGCAAATTTATTGCATGATGCACAGAAAGTGTTCAGATATAAAAACCTGTTTTTTCAGAATCAGTGCACATTAAAAAGAACAAACTTTCAACTGACAATGTCTTTACAATGTWAACTTAGGAGACAAAATAGTGCCCAGTAGGAAGAACAATGAATTCTATCCCCTGAGGTCATAATTTAAGTTTTATTTAACTCTGACTTTGCATGCTGAATTATCCTGGTTAAGACAGAAATCTTCAGAGCAGCAATACTATTCACTGGTTGTTGGGTTTTTTTAATTATTTATATTTATTCTATGCTATAATACATAATAGATACAAATGACTAATGCWTGTTTAATGGTGTAGTTTACTTACAAGTGCAACACTTGAAAACCAGGGTGGAATAATGTTTTAATCTATCAGGAATCCACATTTCTGTGAATCAGCTATGACAATGTACTAACTATTCCATGGCATCTGGAGGTCATGAGACTGAAATTAYTTCTACACTGAGAAAACTGAAGAACTATACATTGATTGTTAAAGCTTAACTTTCCAGTTGGGAAAATGTAATGAAGGATGGATTTTGATGCTAACAAACTATATGTTGTAGCAACAAACTATATTCCCTGAATTAAATCCTGTTGGAAGTTAAAAAGCTTTGGTTAATTTACCTTAAAAAAAAATCCTTTCCTGGCTTGAAAACAGAGAATCACCACAGCTCTTGACAGGTATTAAAGTAGTCAAGCACATTAACTTTTCAAAGAAATGGGCAACTTATTTCATTTTGAAGTTAGCTGCAAWTTCTCGCCATATGACTGCAATGTGTTAGGTTCTAAATTAAAGAGCTATTTATTAGCAAGTGACTATTTTTTCTCTATTAACAAATGTAGGCACTCATAGACCATAACAGTTATAACCATTTATCTGATAATATAATAGACTGAACTACCTGAGTGCTTCAKTGGAATGTATTTCATAATCCTTTGTGTATTTCGGTTCTACTCTGAGCCTTCTTCAATTTTCCAGTAACCTTTCAAAATGTGTGTCAAAAATGGCTACAGATTTCTGATGTGTCACAGTAGGACCAAATAAAGAAAAAAAAAAAAAAGTCATGTTTAAAGATACTCAATGTCTTTGCATATTGCAATGACGTATTATTCCTGCTGTTCAAAATATCCACTTGAAATATCATGTTCAGTTATTTACCAGCTGTGGTACTTCAGAACCCTCCCTGCACCTCCTCAGTTCCCCAGGCATCTGTTTCTCAAAATCTTATGGCTTTGCCTTACATACTCAGGTGTGCATATCTATATTTCTCTGTAATAAAACATGCATCCAACATGTCATGAACTGTTTCAGATCTGAATTTTCTGTTGTTTTTACATTYGTTTTGATGTCCTCTGAAAACTTCATCAGCGTCTATTCAATGTCTTTTGAGTCGTTGATAAAAATATTAACCCAGAAGGAATCAAAAAGGTGTTTTTCTTCAGGACTTTACTACAGATTATTTAGCATTGATTCCCAGTTATGTGCTTCATTGCAGAAAATATCCCTTTTTAAAAGCCTAATTTTATTCAGATTATAATCCTAAAAACAAAAATTTCAACAAAGTAACAAAGCACCCATTCTACAATTTATAGATACTGAGCAAACACATATAAAAATATATTTTAAAACTTCCTGTATTTCRTTATAACTGACCTAATTAATGACAGCCTTGAACCACATAAATTTCAGTTATTAACTGCACCTAGTTGGGTGTATGACACACAGCTCCACAGTAAAATTATTGCAGGTCTGAAAGTAGTGCTTCTTCTCATTTGTTCTCATTACTTATATTGTACTTCTACTACAGATTTGTGCAAAAAAAATTGTATTATGCAAATGAGCAAATAAATACAAGGATTATGATGCATATGGGTGGGATGAAATACATCCATGGGTTTTCAAAGAAATACCAACAGCATTGTCAGATCTATGTAATATTCTCAGCATATCTTGTTTGTTAGTGCTTTAAAGTAGTGGAAATCATAGATTGTCTACACTTTGATCTTTCCTTTTTCTGGTGGCAAAAATCTAATGAACCAATAATTTAAAAAAAAAAAAAATCATGTCAAAGAGGAATAAAATGGAAATAAAGACATATATATAACTGTGATTCCTACCTGTCCCTCCACAGGGGACATAATGCTTATAATCTCACCAATATTTTGAACATCAGATTCCTTTKCCAAACAAATTCTTCTGAAAATGTTATTTTTTCATCAAAATATGGAWGTGATTCAGCTCAGGAATTCTTTTTGCAGTATGTGAAATTTGTCCTTTGGCTGTCAGCTCACACAAGACTCTTTTCACTAAGACATGCTTAGATTTCACCCGTAATAGCTCCATTTGGCTTAAAGCAAAATTAATATCAGCTACCCCAAAACTCCTGATTTTTTCAGAAAAAAAAAAAAAATTAAAGAAGGGGTTATTGCTTCATATACACACAATAGCCCAATTAGTCTAAAAGTTGTGAATTACATCTGGTGAGTATTCCTGTTTAGAACAAGCCAAATGTTTACCTTGARAAAAGAAAGTGATTTTTCATAGTTACAAGTTGGGAGTTGAGGTTCCCAGGAAACTCACTTCCATCGAAATAATTTTAAAAGAGTTTCTTAAGAGTGTGGGTCTAGGTTTCAGCGTCTCAGTAAGATGAATTGCAAAAGATAAACTTCAGTATCCTGAAGTAAAGACAACGTGATTTTTTTCTTCTGTGACGTTAAAACAAAAATCATCTTTAAAACTAAAAATGTGAAAAGGTAGTAGTCAAAAAAAAAAAAAAAAAAAAAAAAAAAAACCAACCCACAATGGCTGATAAAATTTCTCCTTTACTTGTGCACACAGGAACTTATTTCTTCAAAACCGGAAACCTAACTGTCATAATAAGCATGGCTCGTGATAGTCTTCAGCCTCTCTTTGACAGGAAAGRAATTCCATTTTGCATTTGGCAGTGCAATATTCATCCAAGCTGGTGATGGAAGACACATTTATTCTTTGATTCTTTGAAATGGAAGGCCTTAARTGATGGTTTTTCCAAGTCCCTCAGAAGTAAGTATTCCAAAACTTTTTATGTGAAATTGATTGACTGCTTCAGGAGGGATCAAGAGGTATCTCATSAGTCCCTGCCAGAAAGAGAGAGAGAGCAGAGAGTGGCAATTTAAGTTTGTTCACTAGAAAGAAGTTCAGATAGTCTCAGGCAAATGAGAAATGAGCCTTTGTTAGAAATAAATTCAACAGTCTGAGGGAGATGATGACTGAGTCTTTTCTCCCCCCACACTTTGTGAATGAATTGATCATATACCATTCTTGTTCTGTGTAGGCTGAGGTAGTCTAAATGCACACTGACTGCATCAGAGTCAGCAAGTGAAATTACAGAAAAGAAAATAACTTCATCAAGTATATCCTACTCTTAGAGCCAAATCAAAATCATAGGTAAATCAAAACCGG
>NW_026623790.1:195773-207663 GCF_030028575.1 Malurus melanocephalus | reverse complement strand
GAGAAATTATGCTTTTTCTGCTTTCTATATTTTCTGTTGAAAATAAAGAAATTCTGGAAAAATTAATTTCCATCTTTATTTCATTAAATAATTTGCCACTCGTTTAACAACTATCTGTGGAGAGACACCAAAAAAAAAAACATGACTTATTTGATGTAATCTGTTTATATGAAAATCTGTAAATGTGTGAAAAGCCCTAGTAAGTRAGTAAATTACCTAGTTAGAGCTATGGCCTATTTCTAAATGGTTTTTGAGTAATTTTAATCTCTCTCTTCTATTGTTGTATAGACAAGCTCTAATCATAATGTTAGGGTTCAAAGGCCACTCCTCATGTTAKACAGCTCACAGTACCACCTACAAGAGACTGAAGCTGCGTACGATGTGACCATCCACCGTCATACTTGTGCAATGGCTTGAGAGGATTACATTGTCTTCAAGCTTCTGTTAAGATCTGATTATTAAGAGATGTCTCTGCCCAAATTATGATACAAACAATACCATATGCCAAAGTCAATAGTATAGATTTCATTTAACAGCAAATGTGAGCTGAAGAGATAGAAAGAAACAAGGAAGAGAGGAGCAGAAAGAGAGAGAAAGACAGACAGACAGATTCAGTAGAAAGATATCACCACCCAGTGGATCCTCTGGTATCCTGCTGGTCCTTCTTCACCCTGGGCTTCTYRGTGTTGAGGGACCTGGAGTCATTCYTCTGCAGGTACCACTTTTATACAGCCCAAGTTTTGGTAACCACAGKGCCATCACAGATGTTCCCACAACTTGGGCTGGCATGGGTGTAAGAAACTGTGCTTCCTTTCCCACAGTCTGCACAGTGTGCTAMTTCTGAATCTTCACCTCCATTAGGCGTGGAATTAGCACCTTCCTGTTTCCCATCTGCACTTTTGTCAAGTTCCTGTTGTGGTGGCTTATTTTATGGAAAATTCCTTCTTCGACAGTGTTTTGACACATTTGTGCTCTTTAAGTTCTTACAGCTTCCCATTGTACAAAGGACTCTAATTACATTAAAAAGACAATCCATTGTCTCTGCTCACCATGTATGAACTATGATACTGAATTTCTTTTACTGTTGAAAACAATGAAAAGACAGAATTTAAATTAGTCTTAGCAACCCAATTAATAGAATACAATTAATTTACTGAAACCTGTTATCTATTGTCAAGTCTTCACTGAAAACTAAAGTGAGACAACTGARCTTTGTGAGGCAATTAGCAGGTTTTCAGAATAGCAATGTGAGAATTAGTTGCTAYTTTTCACATTCAGCTTCTTTTTGCCATTTCTTGCTGTGTGAGAGACTTGTGAATGGAAAAACAAGTGGACTGAACTGCTTTTGTGCTTCCCAAGACTGTGGGGGAAAAAAGAATATAAAAAAAAAAAAGCAAAAGAAATTACTTGTGTCCCTTTAGGATGAATTACTAGCATTGCCAAGAACAATTCTGTATCAGTTTAAAAGCAGAGCCAATGAGAGATGAATTGGGTTTACAGGTGAAATTCTAATGTAAGTGATTCAAATCAGGAAGAAGGGCGGCTGTTAACTCTATGGTGYTGGAATTTTTCCTGTGGTCTGTAAGATCTTTCAGGAGTATTAATTCATACTAAAATTAAAAACAGAAATTGTAGCTTCTCTTGATACAAAGTTTTTCTAGTTCTTGTCTACATCAACCTGTGTTGTTATCTTTCATTCACAGATATTTAAACTTGTCATAGTATGAAAAACATGTGAATACCCAAGGTTTTCAATTGGGAGTTCCAGGWGCATCTCACAAAATGGTGCATATTTCTAAATATGTACAGAAGAAATGTAACAAAAAATTTCAAGATCATTTAAAAGAGAAACGTTTAGGGAGGTTTTCAGTAGATTAAGAAGGAAAATGTAGCATCACAGTGCAGTATGATGATACTGTTTAGAATTCATTTACATGGCATAGAATTTGCTGCATGGGATGATATGCATTACAGAGTGGAAGGTGCTTTCTAAAATCTTCTAAAAAACTTCCTTGGAATTTTAATTTTTTTGTCCTAGACATTGTCAATGTGGTGGTCTTCCTGTGTGTTTCCTTAGTCCACATTATTTTGCATAATAGGTCAACGTTGCAACACGGGCAAATTCAGCAATATAATAATAGTTGAAAGGTGAGCAGCAACAGAGTTTCTGCTACTCTTCCATTACCAAYTGTTTTTTCAGGCTTCTTCAGAGAGGAATTTTCACTTGAGGAGTACAGAAGTAATCACTGACCAGTAGGTTGCCTTCCAATATTTATGTCTGTATGAAGTGGTACTGCTTCATATTATCCCTTTCCAACCAATGCCACTGCTTGTCATAAAATTACAGTATGGGGATAATCCACAGAGAGACCATTACTGAAAAGAATGTCAAGAGGGAAGAACGTTCCCATTCTGTATTGGCTGCAAAAGCCATGTTTTCTCTATTCCTCTGGTCCTTCTTTTATTTAACCACAAAAAACCTGATAAAATAGCAGGGGGTCATTCACAGCTGAGATAATTAACATGCTGCCAGCATTAATTGATGAACAAAATCTGATAAAAAGCACACACAATCCTCGAAGAAGCACTGCAGGGGTTCCTTTTAGCTCATGGCAATTCAATAATTAAAAAAAAAAAAAGGAATTTAAATGTAGTATTTAGCAGAAAATCAAACACCTCAATTAATATTTATTAATAATTGAAAGAATAGTCAATGGACTGTTGGAGCATTTCTTATTTGAGTTTTGTAACCTCTGTATCTGTTGAGCCATCTTTGTATACAATAATTTGCAAATAAAACTATCTGGAAATTTAAACACTTGTAGACAACCACTCAAAATATGTTTCTACTTGGCAAAATAGCTTTGTTAGAATTCCACAAGACAAAGACTCGATGTGCTCTGAATAAAATATCTGCCAATCTAAAAGGGCGTGGTGTATTTTTTTAAGTAGAAGCTGCTTGTTTTTCTCCCAACATGAGTCTTGACTTAGCAACCAAATTATATCTTCCTTTCTTTCTTTCATCATTCCCCGAAATGTCGGTTCTGTAGGCGAAACATGATCTTTTGGGAGCAAGCAGACAACTYTATTGCCTGCTGTTTACACACTGCATGAGACTGGAAATGCAGCTCTACCATGGGAGTATCCTCCAGCTCACTAATCCTAGAAATGCTTACTCGGAATGCTTCTCTGAAAAAGACAGCAATAAAAGATACATTTTTCTAGCTCAAGGACACTCAGAACAGAAGGGACCAGCATTCCCTTTTGAAAGGACCATCTGGCCCTGTGCTCTGCCTCTATAAGCTGCAGAATTTTTTTCCAGAAACTGGATTAAAATATGTATCTCAGAGAACTATCAAGTCATAAAGACTAGACTAGACTGTTTGGAGTCTTAAAGACTCTAAACAATTGTAAGTCCATGGGCTGGTTCTGGCAAGTTGTTCAAACAGTTAATCAACCTCACCAATGCATCTTACTGCATCTTACTTCAAGGCTGAATAAATCTAACTTCAGTTCCTATGCAGTACACCTTCTAATGCATTCTTCTGTAATACTGAGACACCTTTTTCTACCAAATATAATTTCTATGGTTAAGTGTCTATGTAGCATGACCAAGTAACTTCTTTTTCTCTACAAAAAAAACTAGTAGATTTTATTCCACAAGAACCCCACTTCAAGGATTAGTTTAGGAACAACTGAGTCATTTTTTGAGTCCTCTGAATTGTCTTCATTTAATTAGTATTTTCCATGAAGTGCAGACCTCAAACTCGATGAAGAAACCTTCAAATATCWACAAATGCTGCGTGCAGATGTTATATAGATCCCTTGATATTCTTAAAGAAATTCAGTGACAACATTCATTGAACTTTATACTGAGCTTCCACATTGACCTGTTATCTCTGATAACATTTTTTCTCAAGTTGCTGCTTTCCAGGAAATAATCTCTCATTCTGCTTCTGAAGCCTGCAGTGCTTCCCACATGTAATACACTCTCCATGCTGCAGTGAAATGTATTTTGCTCAGTTATGACTTCATACCCGGGAGATCGGGAACACTGTGAAAAAGCACSCTCTCCTCCATGCTTCTGCTGAGCTATGCAGCACACTAGCAAAGATTTTACTTGATCATCCAGATGCATGTGATATGATTACTGATTAAAACATTGAGTAGCATCAGATCCTGAATCATTCCTGGTGGTCCCAAATATCGTAGACTCTAGCATTGATTTTTTTCACCCTTAAGCTTCATTTGCTCTCTCTGATTACCAACTAAAGCACATGACCAACTGATTATATACACTGCATGCCATCCCAGAATATGGCATTATATAGCATACTGTCAAAAACTTTGATTTATTTGAAGTGTGTAATTTCTTTTATCAAGTTGTTTTATCATCCGATCAAAGCGTATCACAACATTTTTGCGCTCTTGTTATGTTTTCTAGGAAAACATGGCAATTGTATCTTTGTACTAATTTCTTTTGGCACATTGCATGTGCTCAGAATATAAATATTTAATGAAGAAAGAGAAAGAGAACTTACCAGTATGAGTTTAGGGTTCCAGCTTAAGTAAGGTTTTTAGGATCCGGATGCTGCTATGCAGGATATAATAAGAGGAGAATGATGAAATTGCTCTCCTGTCTCCAGGATGAAACACATGGAGAYTCTTAATGATATAAAGGATCAGTGATGCAATTATCCTGGCAAACAGCAGCATATTTGAAGAAACACAGTGTTCTTTTTCTGTAGTGATTGTACTTATAGGAATACATAAGAACTGCATGAACTGCATTTTTCTAAAAATCTCTAGAAGCTGCACTTTTCTAAAAAAAATCTTTGTTATGACCTCCATAAATGATGCTGAGTATCTTCATTAATTTTGCTGTGTGGTCTCCCTTTTGTCTTTCATGTGACATGAGAGCCATGGCCTGCAGAGACCATTGTGGCAGGGCACAAACATATCCACACCAAAATCATTATGGCAGGGAAAACCGCRGTACTGAGTTTGGGTAATTAACTAGGGCTAGGTTTAGGGTTCCACCTAGGGTTAGGGTTGTGAGATCTAAAGAGCCTAGAGCTCCAGGGACACTGGCTCTGGAAAGGGCCATTATGGCAGGGCCTACACATTGCTGCCTCTGAATTTATGTGGTTAATAAACACGAAGTACTGGTTTTGAGTAATTAACTARGGYTAGGGRTAGGGTTCTGCCTAGGGTTAGGGTTGTGATATCTAAAGCGCCAACAGCTCCAGGGACASTGGCTCTGGAATGGGCCTGTGGAGGCCATTACAGCATGTCCCCAACATTGCTGCTTCTCCATCTTTCTGGCAGGGTGGACCGTGRTGCTGGGTTTGGGTAATTAACAGGGCTAGAGTTAGGGTTTGTAGTTCTAAAGGACATACAGCTCCAGGGACACTGGGGCTGTAAAGGGTCTGTGGAGGCCATTGCGGCAGGACCACCCATTGACCTGTTTTGTTTTCTGGGATAGAGTTAACAGTCTTGATAGTAGCCGGTATTGGGACGTTTTAGACTTTTGCTGGAAACAGTGTTGATAACAGTGGGATGTTTTAGCTACTGTTGAGTAGGGCTTACACARRGTCAAGACCTTTTCTTCCTCTCACTCCACCAGTGAGCAGGCTGGGGTGCACAACGCACTGGGATGGGACACAGCCAGGACATCTGAGCCCAGCTGTCTCTAGGAATGTCCCATACCATATGACATAATGATCAGCAAGAAAAACAGGGGCAAGAAGGATGAAGTTGGGCTATTTGAAGTGATGACCTTTATTTTCATTGTCAATGAAGCCATATTTTCCTGTAGATAGCTGAACACGTGCCTGCCCRGGGCAAGTGGTGAGTGAATTCCTTGTTTGCTGTGCTTTACCTTTCAAACTGTCTTTATCTCAGCCTAGGAATTCTTTTTACTTTTATTCTTCCATTTCTCTCCTGTGTAGGTCTAGCTGCCCACCAGGGCTAAACCATCACACTCATGCCAGTGGAATGCTACTGCAGGTCTGGATTTCTGGCTAAACTAAAGTACCTCAAAATGGTTTTTTTTGTTTTTTTTTTAGAAAGCGTTTTCATTTTCTTTGCATTATTTTTGGCTCTTTTAAAGTTCCAGTTTCTATTGCTATGTTCTTGAGAGGCATATACGGCATCTCCTCTGCTGTCTGGAAGTACTGACAAGATGATGAATATGAGCAGTTGCAAATGTCATTTGCTTAGTTTGTTCTCAGGCCCTTTGTGGTCCTCGCTTTGAAAACTGAGCATAACTGAGTTGATTGAGGGTCTCTCACTCTATGCTACCATTGGGTTTGAAGATCCCTTTCTTGTGCAGTTGGCATTTTTATGCTATGTTTAGACAACAAGTCAAGTATGTTTATCTCCCTCCCTTTCTTGCTATGCGCATTAAAACAGTAGCAGTGCAGATTCAATGAAGGCATTTTGGAACTCTATACAGTACATTTCTAAGGGCACTGTTCTCCAAAGCAGCTCTGTGAATTCAGGCACACTGACAAAACTTTATAAATGGCAAATGCTTATTTTCTCTATGTGCATATTTGTTCTAATGGCAGCAATTACCATGACTAAAGTTATTTCTTATTTTCCTTTCTGATGAAGATGCACAARTCTTCTCTTTCCCACTATTTTGTGTTAATCTTTCTTCATTCCCAATCAACTATTTGGAGGTGACAGGTGATGAAAACAGCATGTTGAAACAGCTAAGGTAATTTCTATCTTTCTCCAAGGCTTTTCACACACTGATAATGTACCAGCAGAAAAGAAGTTTCATAAGGCTTTTTTATTCCTTAGAACATGTAGATCTGTGCATGGTATGTATAGCTTTACATTCTAAGAGTCAGCCTGCAGCTTTTGGGTGACCTGCCAGCACACCCTGTCTGATCCTGCATCARTCATAGACTCGCAGAATATCCTCTTTGTCTCCTGGCTCTGTTTTAACAGAGAAATGAGTTGTGTTCATGATCTCCCACAGCACTGACAATGCTGTGTCTGCATCCATGCATCAGACTGACATTGAAACCTGCARACTCTCTTAGTATGCTCTGCCACTGATTTTTCTCTGCAGGTTTATTCCCTACTAGCATTTTTAAACTATAGCTACCTGCTGGCATGCCAGATGTGGGGAGGTATTTTCTTTATCTTTTCCCATAGCATGGGCCAAGTTACAATTTTAACATCAAATACAATTTCTCTCTTATTATGTCAGTTAATTTCTCTTTATCTGACAATTTGTTAGCGAGTAGTATTTTATTCTTACACAGTATGAGGAGAATTGGCACCAAGAACTAGAGGAGATTTGAATGTGCTTCAACTGCAATCAACCTRTTTATTCAGTCAGCGAGTTCAGTGAATTAACAAGCAATGGCTTCACTTCTCATTTGCTTTCTTGTTATTATTTTTTTRTTAATGCAGTAGGGATAGCATGTGATAATAATGATTTCAGCACACAAGAAGAACTGTGAGCTCTCATGATTTTGGAAGTTAAGCTAGCAGACTACTGGATCCACAGTTTAGAAAGCTTGAAGAACAGTGACCAAGTRTCATCTTAAATCTGATAATCCTGAAACAAAAATACAAAAATAACATTGTTGAAAATGATCAAATAAATTCTGAAAAAATATGGATAGTCATATGATTACATAGTCACATTTTTGGCAAAGCAACCAGAAATATGGAATGATTTGAACATTTAATAACTAAGAACCTTTAATCATTCTGGGGTGAGAACTATAATAAAGCCAGAAGTATTCCCAAGCCTTTGGTAAAATATTGTTGAAGAAATTTTTATGTTTGATTCACCAGAAAAATTATATCCAGGCAGTGTCATTGCTATTCTGTAAGCATTATGACAGGATAACATAATAATGAATAAAAAGTAAAAATAGTAATTTCAAATAGTAATTTTAAAACCCCATAGTAAGACTGAGCTGGATAAATGAGAAATCAAGGCTGGTTTGATTAAACTATTTGCCAAAGTTGCAGTGGGTTTGTGTAACAAGTGCAGCAATCCTAGTCGCCTTACTCTGTTCCCTACCCTTGCATGCCCAGTTCCTGGAGCAGTGAAGACTGAGTTGGTTTTTTCATTTCTCTTTTTTTTTTGCCACCACATACCTGTCTCTTCAGGTAACCTTTAATTCAGTATATGCTGCTCTGCTGTAATGACTTCTATTTTCATACAGTTCCACCCYCTTTCTTACCCTAATTGTATGATATTATACAGACAGGAAGCACCACAATTCAAGTATGCAATTTTTAGCTAAGTAAACTGTCTGGAGACTCAAATTTAGAAAATATTCAGGAAACAAACTCAAAGCAATAAGGCATGAGGTATTGGGTATTGTAGAGGTRAATTAGTAAAGAATGAGCAATTTACTTAGACACTTAAACAGCACAACAAATTRAAAAATCATATATCCCACTTGGAAAATAAAACATAATGGACAGTGTGGTATGTTCTACCTCATTATAAATTCTAAAATATAGTATTTAATCCATAAATATTACCATTTATAATGAGACTGTAAGAAGAGAAAATAATCTTTTTTAGTTAAAAAGGTCAGTTATATAATACAGTTATTGTGAAATAAACTTCATTTATACACTTAATTTTGTTAAGATTTTAAGGAATAACTTGCAAGCACWACAGGATACAGGGTGCAAGATTATGGTATAGTATTTCTGTGCTATTGGTACCTCTTTGAATTGCTGCACTGATGTAATGTTTTATTTGTATTTACAAAGTCTAATATGAGCGCAGAGTAAAYTTTCTGCTGCTTAGGATGTCAATCTAAGATTAAAGTCAGAAAATTAGTCACCTACATGACTTTGTGATGTAACTTGAAAGAAATACTTTGATATAGTTGTGATTTGACTTATTACTGAAAGAACTGAACAGATGTTTATAAAGATGGTCAGAGAAATGGAGTGAGCAACAGGAAAGATTGTGCTGAAAACTCAAAATGATGAACCAAGGAATGTGAAAAATAGGTTTAATCACCAAGCAGATTTAAATATATTTCTAATCACCAAGCAGATTTAAATATATTTCTATACTCAGTTTGAATACCTGGGAGCAATCTCTCACCACCTTCAAGAGAGAACTGAAAACTTGGGTAGAGAGTGAAGCTGAAATGAAGGGTATTGGCAGTGATCATCTCTTAGACAGGAACTTGAAAGGTTTAAAGAAAAAATTCAGAATGGTGGACAATTGCATCTAGTGCAAATCAAGACAATGGAAAAAATAGAAAGATTTTTTTTCTTCTTTGAATTAGTCAGGAAATTATTATTAAAAAGTTACAACATTTACTTCTGTCTAATACAAAACCAAGTGAAAATACATGGAAACTCTGGCTTTTCTTCTGCAGGAATTCCTTAGTGAGAAGAATGTGCTTTAAGTCTACATTTCAGGTCATTATACCTGCTATTTTTCATATAGATGTGAGCTCTGGGATCTTGTTACTGAAATGAAAGATAGATAGATAAATACTTCTGGAAATAAAATACTGTGACAGATTATATGGTCAGGAAAAGAAAAACAAAATCTAATAAGGAATTGTGAGAAGTCTACAAACATCCAAATAAAAWAAACACTGTGATATGTCAACAATATCAATAGGTAGAATATATGACTACAGTGAAAAGGGTTGACTAATTATCTGTCTTTTAAAGGAAAAAGAAAAAAAATATCCAAAGATGTATCATAATGAAAGTATAAAAATTCTCAGTGTGAGATTTAACAAGAGAAATAATAATCCTGACAGAACAGGTGGAATAAAACTGTGAGAGTAGCTAAGGGTTTAAACACGCATGGGAGTAATAATTGCAGCACTTCATGAGGCAGATGTGCAGGTGAATGGCTTTATTTTTTCAGCCATTTAATGTGAAGAAAGGATCCACAGCTTCAGATATCCAAGGAATCTTAAAATTTTTCTGCAGGCTTTGARAAGGATGAATCATCTATTCTAGGTATTGTTACTTTGTGTAGCTAACAATTACTTGTTCTGGATAATAGATCCATAATTCTTATATTCACTAATTTTAGACAAATGTAGGAGCTTCTAAGTTTTACATACTTCCTGTTTTCCGTGCTCTGCTCTCTGGAATTTGAGATGTACCTTACACATCTCAGGTGGTGTTAAGATGAATCCATCATACTACATTGCCATTTCTCATTTTTTTCTGTAAAATTCCAAGGAAGGCTTGTCGACACTTTACTGATTTCTCTGCAATGTCAATTTGGTGCTCAGTTTACTGCATCTGTGTTGCTGCCTAGTTTTTCTATCTTGTGACAGCCTGAACTATTCAAATCATTTGTTTTAGTAATTTTTCATTACATTAAAGTGAAGTATGAAAAATTTGAGCCTCTGAACCACTGTGCCTTTCCCTTCCCTTTCCCTCTTTTCTTTTTCTTGTTTTCTGCTTTTTGATCACATAGAAGTACTATATGTTCCTTTTCCAGGTTAAGTAAAGGTGGCCTGTCCACCTTGGACAAATTGGGTGAAATGGTCCAATTTAGATGTTAMCTGACGTGTTGTGAATAATTTTGTGTCTTGGGTTGATTTTGTGCCAATTCTGTATTTCCATTCCATTGGCTTGTATGCCCAAAAGGTGTCTGCACCTTTACATGTGACCCGGAAGAAGGGGCAGGGGCGGCGCAGGCAGTTTGAAAGCCAGGGCTGCCGCTCAGCCTTTTGCTTTTGCAGCTCAGCTCATGGGCTTTTGAGCTCAGAWCGGCGCCACGGGAAGTCCTTGCTCCCTGCCTGCAGCAGAGTTGCATTGTTGCYGTTTAGCTAGCTAGGGTTTTTTAGCTTGGGCARACAGCTTTTCCCTGGACAGACCCCCTCTGCGGCTGCTTTGATTCTGCTTCTGGAGCAATTCGGCGGCCRGTGGGGAGAAGCCSCGTGGCTCCGACTTGTCCCGGACTCCGAAAGAAGCCAAGAAACCAACAGAAAAGAAGAAGCCAACAGAAAAACACACCGAACCCTCTGTTTCATCCACAATGAAGAAAGGATTATAATCCAGGTTTTTACCACTGTTGCCCAAGAGCCAAGTGGACTCTTTTTTTTTTTTTTCTTTTGTTTCTTTTTCCCAGTGATAGGAGCCACCATCTTTTTCCCCACACCACATGGTGGCATGGCTGTGGGGGAGGGGTCAGCGTGTGTTCCTGAGTTTTAAATATCTAACAGTTACTTTTTATCTGTGTCCTGTGGGCACTGTGTTTTATTAATAAACTACTTTTTTTATTGTCTTCACTTTTGCCTGAACATCTGTTTCATATTGGTGGAAAAAAAGTATCAAATTTTTCACTTCAGAGGAAACGTTTACTCTGTAACGTGTTCCTCTGAAAATATTGTCTCAAACTGAGACATTTTGTCATGTCCCTACTTACCATCTTCGACCTTCTGACTTTCTGGCTTGTGGCTGACCTGCATGCCTAGCCCCCACTGAAACTTTATTGAAACAAAGTATAAATGCAGTAACAGGTTACAGAATATAAAAATGTGCTATTAATTACAGTAGCAATTAGAGKTCTTAGCTCTACTTGCAAACATATGTACAATATCCACAGATGGCATAAGTGCAATGGAGGTTATGGTCCGGGCAGCCTTGTTTTAGCAAGGCCAAGAACCCCCAAAAGTTCAAAGTTTTTGTGGAACCATTTCCCTCAAGCTCTGAGGGGAAAGCCCACAAACACATCATCCTTTGCTTTGGTAAGTTCTTGTATCTCTTTTTCCAGGTGTTTGTACTTGTTTACTTTCTCAGCTGTGGCTTCCTCCAGCGATGTCATGGCCAATTCACATTGCACTGTCACATCCATGACAAAGGAATGGTCATCTTTCATAAACCCCAGATCAGGTTTGTGCAACTCCTC
>NW_026623790.1:192200-194977 GCF_030028575.1 Malurus melanocephalus | reverse complement strand
AAAATAATATAATAAAATAAATATATAAATTATACAATACACATAATTATGTAATCATACATTTATTGTGTCAATTTAATAAACTTTTCATACATGGGTCTTTATCTTCTTAACTTTGAATTAACTTTAAATTTCTTTTCACCACCTTTTCTTGCAATTTGGATTATAGCTTTATTTCTAAATCAATAAATTTGTAGATTTATTGATCACTAAAAGTGAAGACTGAAGTTGATGTTATTATTCAGCATTGATAAGCATACTTTCAATTAAGATAAACACTGACATGCCAAAAAGGCTGCAGGGGAAATTCCGAAAATTACATAGAATGTGGAGGAAGGTAATGACTTATTTATGAGGATTGGATCAGAGATTTGTGTTACTTTGATTGCATCTTGCCTTTTCAGATCTTTTCTTTAAAGTTAAGGGTACAAATTCTGAAGATAACATATAGTTTCTCATATAGTCATACATGAAATTCAGTTTTTATTAAAGATTCATTTATATTAGCAAATGTGTGCTTTTAAAAACACATTATAAATCTGCAAAGTGAACAGGTGACATTATACTAATTGTTACTCTGATTATTTCTTTTATCACTATGCAAATATATTTCTGTATATGAAKATACCCTTCCAGGATTCTAACATGCTACTAATCTGTCAGTAAAATAGTATATACTTGCTTTTCTTTGTTTTTCATATAAATAATGTAGCCACTTCTGATTTATTTTTTTCCTAATTATATAAATACATTGGTTTTATGGGTGACTTTGAAGCTATGCAGCATTGGTAGAGAACAGGATGACTATCTGCTCAATGAAGAATATTGGGTTTTTTTTTTCCTTTTTCTGTTATAAGCTTTTATTTTMTATTGCTGAAATGTCTTGTAACAAAAAATGGGAGCAAAACATAACATGTGTTTATTCTTTTTAAAGTTAAAGAAGGCAAAACTATCCATATATATACAGTATGATACTCATTAGCTCTGGAAGTCTATTTTTTCTGGCCAAAATCACTACCCTTAAAGATTTTCTTTCCTAATTGGCAAGTTAGGTCACAAGTTATGTGACTTCTGCTTATTGAACTTTGAAAACTCTCTATAACTACAGTGGCACTGGGAATAAAACCTGTCATTCAATTCCAGGGACCTGTAATCCTCTGCTTGCAACCTGCCATCTGGTCCCATGTCCAATGTCAGCCTAACGTAGATTACTCTCCAGTGGAGAGGGTGGGAGCGACTCTGGTTGGCATTTTCTGCATTCATGTCAGTCTGAGGCAGAGGGACAGCACTAAGACCTTATATCATTGAAATCTTCATTTCCATTGATACCATTTAATTGAACAACAACAACAAAAAAAAAAAAAATGCAGAAAATAAGCTTTAGCTGCTACCTACTCACAAGTATYGTAATTATTAATTTTCAGTCTTACCCAGTAATTTTCTATTCAATTATTCAGTCTGACTGCAATACTCGATAAACATTTTTATTTTSTTCAGTGTTATGCCATGTCAGAAATTCTCACTTTGCCTTTCTGAGATAYGCAGCTATGTGAGACATGGCAACACTGGTCTGTGGTTCCTAAAACCACAGTAACAATGTTAACATGTAGGCATTCATAGAACTACAATTGAAACTCTAAGGAAAGCTGCTTAAGCAATGCAGAGCTCTGCAGAGAGCTGTGTTTGACATTTTTTAAACAAAGTTAACGTCACTATGGATTTTGTTATACATTTTAGCATTTTTAATAGTAAGAAATCATAGTAATTTAATACTTTTCTAGATAAAATACAGGGAGAGTCTTAAAGAAAGTTGAAATCGAAGAGTGTGGGGAGGATGGAGGGCACTTAATGATGTGCCATTTTGGACATTTTTCTAAACGCAATTTCAGTACATTTTCAAGAGTACTTCTTTTGCAAGAAGTTTGGGAAGAACTTGTTTATCCTTAATCTTGAAGTTTACTGTGCCAAAGTCAGGCACAATTTGGTTTTCAAATACACAAATGTAGAAGTAGAAGATACACAAATGTAGAAGTTAAAGATACACAAATGTAGAAGGTTTGTGTTTATCCAAAGAACTGGCTATTCTTGTCATGTTCATTTTTTCTTTTTTTCAATAAACCTCTTTGCAGTTTTCCCAAATTAAAACAAGTTATGCCAGTGGAAAATGCTTTTCCTAAAAATTCCCTCTTATGGTTAGTATAAAAACCCCTAAATTTATATTATCTGTAAAGCATATCACATGATTATTTGTCTTTCTAGATCATTTACTGAGGATTCTATAATATCTGTTATATGACCTATGTTCCCGAGCTTATGGCATCCTACCAAAAGCTTTTCCCTGATGTGAAAATTGAACATAAACTTCTATTCTTTATTTCTTGTCCTCTTAGYCATTCACTGACCTACAAAATACCTTCCTTCAGTCATTCATGGTCACTTTACGAGCTTCTGGTGAAGGTGTGAGTGAATGTCTTGTTAAAACTTAATAAAAATCCGCATGCTACTGTTTTGGCTATCTGCRTGCTCATAGACTCTTTCAAAAGCTGATCATATTGCTTCTATCCAGAAGAATATCCATCCTATGAACTTTATGTCAGAAGTGTTTGCTGTTCTTGTCTATACTTTGAAAGAAGTATTATGAATGGGAGTATTCACTATACAAGCCAAAACAAAGAAATGAAATAATCAGCCACAATGGTATTTAAAAGTTCATTATCTGCTTATAACAGACTGTTCTCACAGCTCTTATTCTGCTTTCTTTACCCATTGTTTCCTCT
>NW_026623790.1:187378-192149 GCF_030028575.1 Malurus melanocephalus | reverse complement strand
TAGAGAGAAGTGACATTAAACTACCAGGGAGTAGTAAGCACGTGAAGAAATTGACCTGTGAGCAGTGAATCAATATAGAACAGGGGTGTAGCAGGAGACAGAGTGGAAGTGAGTAGAGGYAATTTGTCACATTGACTTTCTCCCATACACACTTTACCCTTTATGGATAAACGTGATCATCTGATATAAGTACCAGTAAGTGTAATCGCAAACAGTGGGTGAGTTAATATGATTTCTCCATTAGAAGCTCAAAACATGGTTTGAGGAAAACCTTGAGCAGAAATCTGTGCAGCATAAAAGAAGAAAAAACGTATTTGATTAAAGTAAGGGGCAGCAAAGAATCAGATTGAAGGAATAGTAATACATTACTGAAGTATCTACAGTGGGAGAGAAAAGAGATGAAATAAAAACTTTGGGAATGGTTGAAAAAACTCAGTCCTGGAAAGTGATARTGAAGATTACAGTTTGATGAAGAAAAATGGAGGCTTGTATGCTTTGTCAGGAGGGAGCTACATACCAAGGAGAAAGAGGACAAAGGAATGACAGAGAAGAGGAACAAAGTTCAGCAAAAATTAAGTTAAAAGCTGGAATAAGGTGTAAGACCACCACAGAAAACTTAGAACAGGTTTAAATGCTCCTCATTTCCAAGTTTACCAGTTAGATCATTAGGCAAGCACACTTTAACTAACGTCCACAAAGTAAATATCTCCCAAATCGAACAGTTCTCAAGAAGAAGTAGTTGGAATAGAAGCTGTTCTGAGGCTATATGTAAAATTTTCTGATGTGTTTTCTTGGATTTAAGTCTTAACTTAGCCACTGTTACCTAGGATGCTACAAACCACAAAGGGAACCAACACCAAATTAAATWGTTTCCCTCCAGCTACATATTTCCCACCCCTTTAATGAGAGAAAAGGCTGTGATTTAAAATAAAATAAAATAAAAAATAATTTTAAAATGGGAAAATTGCTCATGCACAGAAATGGGCAATTTCAGTAGATTATTAGTTTATTAGTCTAATTTATTAGCTATCATGTTCCTCCTTTCATAATCTTTTYACCTCTTTTAATTGAGTAGCTTTTTGCTGGCTGTGAAACAGATAATGGTTTGTATTACTTCTTTATATTTCAAAAAGAAATCTAATTTTTTTAATCTGCACTTTCCAATCTGTGAATAAAATTTAGGGTAGGCTTTCTATTTATRTATCATTTGTCCCTCATCTCTCATTGGAATCTTTATGGAGACTCTTCAGGTTCATTAAATACAAAATTAGACTATTAAATGGGAAACATTAAGAGGAATTAGTAAGCCCACCATTCTTTCAGGGACACCCTGTATCCTTCAGAGTACCATTTCAATATGCTCGCTTTTACATCATTGGTCAGAAGACATTTCCTAAGAAAACACTACTATTTCTGTACCAGACTTTGGAATTTCCTGGTTAGTTCTTTATTTCCCCTAGAAATAAAGATTTATTCTATCTCAGTTTTGGAATATTGGCAACAGCAGAAGGAGTTAATCCGCTAATGCARCAATGTGCCTTATAATAATAAGAGTGACCTTGGCTTCAGACTGGATGCTGGAGTTGAAGGTGTGAAGTMTAAATATACTTCCCATACAAAACACTTAATTGGTAAGGGACTAGAAAATATTTTTTTATTGATTGACACATCACAAAGTATTAACCCAAGCAACAAACAAGGAAGTAAATGATGCAGATCCTTTGCTTGGGACAACAAAGTAAAAGGTATCAAGGATGCATAGCTGCCTAAGATGTTAAAATCTWTCGGTGTTATTCTTTTAAGAGAATTTATTTGGAAATCTCTGACTGTGTGTAAGGAGACCCTGCCAGCAGGACATATTCCATTTAAATGCACTTAGCAATTACATATTGTCTAGTGCAAAGTGATGGGAGCTGGGATTTAATGACTCCGTGTGGTCACCACCCTGAAGGTTTTGGCTCGCCAGCAAGCACCTCATGGACAGAACAGTTCACTCCATAACTTTCTGTACTGATTTCTCAACCATTTTTTCATCCCACATCAACACCGAAATATCAGCTCAGCCTGATGGTCTTACGTAAAGAAACTCACTAGTTTCTTTTTTTTCTTTTAGGATTTTAAATCTTTTCAGGTTGATGTTTCCCAACCTGAATCCAGAGCTACCAACAATACTTGTCTTGACATGTCTCTGTAATTTCACATTTTACATCTTTCTACAGACTTTATCACATGACTTGGTCTCATAGGTTAGCAACTTTCTCAGCAATTGAGGCCGAGCAATGGTATTATATCAGAGCTGCCCCTTAGAACTTGGAAACACATGAATCCAAATCCTGAGGGGACTGAGGGGAAGCTTATGGGTGGGTTTCAAGGGAAGAAGGATAGAAAATTCAGGAAGTATTCTTAGCTATTTCAAATAGKCATTAGAACATTAGCTTCACTAAAACTACATGAATGTAAATCACTGGAGTATCCAGTCCATTGATCTGAGTTTGAAAATGTATTTCAGCAGTATTCAACAGTCCATCTTCAATAATTTGACATCAGTGTGACAATATCTTCACAAGAAGTTAGTTCAGATAATAAGAAATCTTCTGTGTATCTGATATGGCTTTTGTCAGAAATTTAAAGGAAAAAATCAATTAAAAATTCAAAGCAAATCAAAGTTTGTTTTATAATGAGGAAGAATTTACCAGTCCTGGTAATACAGAGGTCTCTAACTGATCTGCTCGCCAATGGTCATGAAGCTAAGGAGCAGTAAGCRTTTTCTGTTCGATCCTCTGCAGTAACTCAGTTTGCTCTGCTCTGCCTGTTAGAGTAGAATGCTTTTACTAAGTCTGTTGTGGCTCAGTGACAGGAACAAGATAAACTACTAAGGTGTTTAGAAAATGCAGCTTCTTTATAGTCAGAATTGTAATTTGAATTTCACAAGCCCAGAGACAGAAATTAAAGACTCAGTTCTGAGAGTGATTTTTATGGTGTTCATAGATTTCAATGTAAGTCTCTGCAGRTGTAATATAAATGCAGCGATTTTCTGTATTGGGACATAACTGGTTCTTAAATCATTATGCACTCAAACTCAAAGAAATGTTGAGAGCTAATAGTGTCTCTAGCTTGTTGCAAATTCTGCCTATGGTAGATGTTGATATAATATAGAACATGCAATAATTGTCTTCTCCAGATGGGAAGTTCTATGAAAAATAGTTATATTTGTATTCATCAGTAATACATCTGTTTCCAGACACATTTGTTTCAAAGACTTTAATGTTCACATCATTAATTTCAATCCTTGTGGAATGCCTAAATGAAAATAAAAAGACTTGTCAAGAGTGTAACTATAACAATTTTCATATACAATCGCATCTTGAAGTCTGATGACTTCTGTATTTGGTCTCCAACTTTTCAAGCAAGCAGATGGAATGACGATATCAGTCTTCTAATAAGAAACTCTGACATAAATAGGTGTGTGACACTCAGTGGCTTTCTGGAGGGATATTCTCAGAAATTTGATGGAAAAAGGAGAGAAAACCCTTCTGTTTCATATGTCAAATGAAATAATCATGTTTTATCAATCTTAGAATACTTGCTGGTATCCCCTGTAAGTATAAACATATATTAATCTGCATGATTGTTTTSACAATCATAAAAATACTGACCTAAACTTTCTCTTAACATTCACTCATTCTATAGGAACATATTTTTATGATATTTCTTTGAAACTTMTTACCTGTCAAGCTTGCAGTCTTTTATTTTTTTCTTTCCCAAAAATACCAAAACTGCTGGAATAAGAAATTTGAGGGCAAAATATAAAAGTGATGGGGGCACAAGTCTCTCCTCATATGCAAGWGAGTGTTGTGGCAATGTCAATGAATTCAGATGTTTAACAGATTATTCTGGGTGAGCCATATGCCAACTTTCATGTAAGATCTAAATGGAGAAGAAAAGGGAAAAAAATAAGTATACAAGCCTGATATTTTCCTGCAAAATTGATTTTGTTCTTTTGATTGAGAAAATTCAGTTGTTACTTTATGCTTCTGGAAATCAGAATAAAGGGCAATAAATGGTTGTATGCAAGGCCATCATATTTTTGGATTTTCTAAACAGCTATGAAAAGYGCTAGATACTTTCAGACACATACAAATTAATGAATTACTGACAAGTACTATACCCAGTGTGTTAGTCATGCTTTGATACAAAGCCATAATCTGGAAAAAATCTGTCATAGTGCTGAACAATGGACCATATGCCATCATTATATCTTCCAGATTGCTATGAGTAGAGGAAAGAAACCGAATTTGTTTTCCTAGGACTCTGAGTCAGCAGGATCACTTTGAGACAGAAGTTTCTGGACCTTTTCTTTATTCACTGAAAACCAGAAAGTGTTTTACATACACCCACTTCAAAACAATACTGAACCAGATTTTATTTGAGTATAAACCAAAAACACTTGAAAATAAGTAACTGGAAATTTGCCTCTTGCTCACTATATCATTGAAGGCAAATTCTTGCTTCTGCCCTTTTCTTGCAATAAGATTACTGGGMCTCAGAAGCATCTTCCCAGTTACCTCTGGTCCTCAGGAAGTACTGTCTGCTCCCCTGGTGGTCTGGCACTTGCTGTCTCATTTTCAGGTCATCTCTAGGTCTCCCTCCACAAAGTTCAGTCCTGCCTGTATCCTTTGCAATTATTTTCATCTCTGTATGTAATGTCCTGCAGGCTCTGGGAAGGTCATTTTCCAATGTCTTCTGGTGTTTACAATGTGAAGTGGAGTCT
>NW_026623790.1:163818-187173 GCF_030028575.1 Malurus melanocephalus | reverse complement strand
TATTTCCAAGCTTGCCAATATTTTTTTTTCTATCTGTGCTTATGTGCAGACTGAAATCATTTGTTCTCCATGCACCATGCCACATTATCTTTGTTTCTGAAATCTCTGGAGAGAATGGCTAGAGAGACAACAAAGAAAATATAGGCAGTCCTTTGTATACTGATATGTGCAAGCAGCTCATTTTATCAAGACACATGTATGCCTGTACTACAAGGAGTTTAATAGATTTTTTTTTTGTTTCCAAACATAAAATTAAATATTTGTTTGCAATTATTTTCTTCATGGATTTCTCTACGACATTCTCTTTCTTAGATTKTCACTCTCAGTGTCCAATAGAGGGACATAATATAACTGCTTGTAGCCTCATGTATCTGACATTCTCTGTAGATGATTCTTGAGTAGTCAAGACCTTTTCTCCTGGTCTCTGACAGGCTGAGCAAGACAAAGACTGGTTTTGGCAACCTTATGATTAGTGAGGCAGGTACAAGGATGAAACCCTGTATTTCTCTGTGGATATGATAGATGAGTTTGATTAAATAGCTAATAGTCTAACAGATTTTTTTTTAGGAAATTTTCATCAGGCAAAGAAAGCTCCTTATATTAGTGGTAGCAGAAGGCTACCAATTTAGTCACCAATTAGAGCAGACACGTTCCTCCGGTTGTGGCTCCACTTCAGGACAGTGTCTGTATTTGGTAGATGAAAGGGAGGACAGCTAAGGAAAGCAACATTTTAAACTGCCTTGCCAAGATTCAGTGAAATATACCTATCAGTGCACATGACATTTGCAGCAGTTCACATTGATGATTTTGAGCTGTATGTTGCATTTTATTTGGCTGTCTAGGTTCCTAGAGGCCAAACAATGTGTGTTATAAAAATGGCAATCTAAGGAGTTTAATTTAGAAACAAGGAGGGGAAATTATGCCAGGTTATGAAAAATAAATCCAGCCACCAATACCAATTCTTGTTTTTTAAGAAAATCTCTGTCTGAGAGGAGTACTCTTTAACTTCACTATTTCAAAGAAGTATCTGCAGGGTTTTACTTAAAGGCAAAAACTGAACAATGTAGGTAGTGAACAAAGAAAAGTGAAAATAGGGTTCATTGTATTTTAGGCCACATCAGCTGTGGTTTTCATCACTGTCACAAAAGGGTTAGTGCGCCTGCGTTTTTACATCAGAAGTGCAGGTAGTTCACTTAAACCTTTTGTTGAGTTTCAAAGAGATTGCATGAGCGTGAATGCTTTCTCCAGTATTTTTTCCTTTCTTCTCACATTTGGGTTTTTTTGTTGTTTTTTTTTTCCTTTGTCATGTAGGTTCGAGGTGCATATTATCCACTTCTAGTCTGCTGTGGAATATTTACTTCACAGAAACTCATCAGTCTTTTATATMATTGTGTCAGTCCAAAGATTTGTTTTTCTCCACTCACACTCCACTTGCAGTAGACAATAAAGTGGGACAGTTGAACACATGGGGCTTGATAAGATTTACTTCTGGAATTGTGTCTTCTCACTCAAATTACCGGTTTTATTATGTGTTTAACCTGTACTATTTTTTTCTTATTTCCTTTAAAAAATATTAATATGTGTGCCTTTCCAGCCTCACTTTAAATCTTGAATAGAAAGAAATAATTCTGGTTTAAAAATATTGATAACACCTGAAAAAATATTTAGGGGCATTTAATCTCATTGATGTWATTGGGGAGGTGAAAAGGATAAAGTGCTGTAAGCGGCAAAGAATTATCAAGTTTATGTTTATCTCCCATGTTACTGTTATTTGCAGTATTGTTGCTACTTCGGGGCATTTCAGATGTAGGAGTAGATGGTCTAAAAATAGTCTCAAGCCAAATTCAAATCTTCAAGGAGCTACTGCTGAGCACCAGTCTTGCCCTTGGGCTCATTTACCCTTTCTACCCTTCTCCATTGCTACTTTTTTTTTAATGTTTTTCTTGTWTCCTTCACCAGACTCCTTTCCCTTAATTAGACTTCTCTGAGAAGAATATGTTCATTTTTTGAACCATATTTCACAGAATCACAGAATCATTAGGTTAAGAGGGACCTCTTGAAAATTTTTTACACCAGCTTCACCCACAGCAGGTTAGCCAGGGCCATTCAGTTTTAATTATTTCATTATTAAAGATTTCACAGTCTCCCTGGGCAACCTGTGTTGGTGTTCAACCACCCTCATATGAAGAAACCAAGATGGGATTTCCTTTTTTTAATGTGCACCCACTGCCWCTTGTCCTGTGATTTGGTGCTGCTGAGTCTGTCTTCTACACTGCCTCTGTCAGATTCTTCAACACGTGGATGAGAACACTGAATATTCCCACCTCTCTTATGTCTCATCTGTCATCACATGAAAGTGTTCCAAGTCCTTTGTAATCACATTCTATACTTACTCCACTAGGTCTATGTCTCACTTACACTGGACAGTCCAGCACTGGACACAGCAGTCCCACTGTGTCTCACCAGGCTGAACAGAAAGAGAGGGTTCCTCCACTTGAACTGGTGACAGCTCTGCCTAAGCAGCCCTGAAAGCTGTTGACATCCTTCACCACAAAAGCACATTGGTGGCATTGCTCAGCTTGTCCACCCTATCCCTCTCTGTCAGTCTGTTTTTCAGTTGGTAATGCCCAGCCTGCTCAGTGTCTTGCATATWGCAMTAAATGACCTTTAAAGGTCCCTTCCAAACCAGTCTATGATTTATTCCTCCCCAGAGGCTGGAACTGGCATTTCCCTTCACTAAACTTCATGAGATCACTCTCTGCTCACTTCTCCAGCTCCACCCATCTAGCCTGTAAAGCAGGGCTCTTGGTTTTGCACCATCCATGAACTTTCCTTGGGTGCACCCTATCCCACTGTACAGGTCATTAAGGAAGATGTTAAATGGTATTGTCTGCAGCATTATAACCTCTGTGGTACACTACTGCTAACCAGTCTTCATCTGGACTTATACAACTGATACAGGATTTTTTGTTGTGATGCAGATTTTGGCTGTCTGTGTCAATTTTGGGGTGTGCTTTATAGCTTTCCAATAACTATTTCTTTATTGATAGCGTGTATTCCAGTCTGTAATGCCTGTTTGACCAGCTGGCATTTGACCTTTCTCCTAGAATGCGTGGTAAATTCTGCTACAATGGTTTCAATGAAAGAATAGCAAGGTACTGTTTTCCCAGACGTTTGCCAAACACTACACAAATCTCCCATAAAATGAGTTATTTCTTTAGGATGCCAAAACAGATATGGACAAGTTAGAAAAAGTCCAGAGCTTGGCAAGAATATTAAGATGTTTAGAAGATACTGTAAGTTTAAAAAAAATTAAAATATGTTTAATCTAGGCAGAAGACAGTGAAAAATTTTATAGTTGAAGTCTTCAAATCCACAGAAAACATGAAAAGAGTTAGTTCACATTCTATTCTTTTTGGTGTGAGTAYAATATGAAATAATATATTAAAAGAAATTAATACTGGACTCCAGGGGAAAATTTCCAATCATTGTAACAGGGGACAACCTGAAAAGTAGTTGTAGGCTTTAGAATTTAAGGCTTTAGAACAGGTCAGAAAAATATTTTAGGGGAATGACCTAGATCTTAAGGGTAGAGACACTCTCCTGAAAACTGATTTGACTTTAATTTCTATGCTTCTGACTGTTTCCATTTCATTTGTTGCTCACGGGTTATCTGAGTTTTTAATTTTTGAGAATCTGAATGTCAAGGCTATTCTTAGAAACTACAAAATGACTGAAAAGTTAGAGCAAAACCCAGCTCAGACACTTTTAGAGTAAATTAGAAGGTATGACAGGCTTCTCTTAATATCTCCAGCATCAACATTTTTTAGCCTAGTAGTTCAACATTTGGAATAAACAGACAGAAATTTATGTCCATGTCCTAGTCAGAGTAGGACAAAATTACTAAAAAGTATAGTTCACAAATTTACCTGAGATTCTGCTTTTTTACTGCTAAGCATAATTCTGCCTGAGATAATCACCTCTTAACACTCTGAGCTGTACAGAGAGCTCAGGTTTTAGTATGCAGTAAAAAAAAGCAGAAACCAGATACATGTTGAAACAGCACAGTAGTGACAGAGTGTAGATAGTAGCAGTTAGGAATTTCAATTAAAGTTTTTAATGCTAGAAGAAATGTTCTACTCGTATTAAATAAGACTTGAAGAGTATTTAAATAATCTTAGMTTTTAGAAAAATCAATGTAAAATTAACTTCCATGACAAAGAGATATGTATGAAAAATGAGCATCATGAAAGAACTGCAAGGTATTTACTAATAGCAAACAAATCTGTAAAYGAGACAAGTAAGTTATTTGTTTACCTTTCATGCAAAAGTTTTATTCGTGGAATGCTTTCTGAGAGAAATCATTCTTTTTACATGGCAGTTCAGGGAATATATTTCTACTGCAGATGAGTTTATTTCAGAAGCCTTCCTCTTCTGAAAAAAAACCCAAGAAAAAACAAAAGACAAAACAAAACAAAGCAAAAACCAAAGAAAAAAGAAAACAAAAATTTCAAAGTTGATTTCAAATAGAGATATAAAACCACTTACATGATTCAAAGTTAACAAAAGAGACAAAATTTTTATTTAATATCAATCCAATTGTAATCATCTTTCCCCTTTGTCACTAGGGATGTGTTTTTACCTGCTTCTCCTGTTCTGTCCCTGACATCTATCCATTTTTCACATCAAGTCTAAATTGCAGTATTTTTCTATACCTCCYTGAACCTGCATACCTTTGCTACATGTATGATATTTCTTTGTGCCCCTAGATACTTGACATATGATTCTCTTATTCTAGTCTTCGTAACTTCCCACCTCACAATTCAGTGTCCTAAAATACCTGTCTATATTCAAATCATACAAYAATTTAAAGACTTGAGCAGACAGGCAAGCCACTGAAAATCAGCCAGCTTACTGCTTGGTTGATGAGCTGCCATGATTCTCCTTTTGTGTGCTCCTATCTTTTGCAAATATCAGGTAATTCACTCAGCTTTTCTCGGAGTAGAAAACTGTTGATCTGTGATGAGTGACTTTGCATCTCACGTGGGTCAAAAACGCATGTAGCGAGTTACCATTCTGTCACTGAAGGCTCTCATCTTTCTATTAACACTTAATGGGAATGCATGTTTGACTTCCATTCCAAGGATTATCACTGGGACCAAAATGAATGAATATTTCCCCCTACTTTGGTGACATTAAAATTAGAAGAGTAAAATGAGCTCAGCAATTGTGAGCAGATGTCTGGTACTGAGTTCAGCCTTATATGGCAACCCACAGTGACATCCAAAATATTGTTCATATTTGGAGTTATGCTCTTGACCTTTCATGCTAATCAAATATTTCCTTCTTCCAGGTCTTTCCCTCAAATTTTTAATCTTTACAGTATGRTAAAATTTTATAATCATGGTATGATAAATGCTAGCATTTTTATCTCTGTTCCACATTCATTTACTTCTAGTTTCACTTATTGACATGAAAGTTTTGCCAGTTACCAAAACCATAGAAGCACCTCCCTTAGTTGTAAGCTTTGAAAACCAGGTGCTTTTCAGCCATGAATATCTGTATGAACAGATGCAGAGAAATACAGTATAGGAKGGAACTCAGAGGCAAGATTATTGTACATAGTTTGCAACAGCACAAGTATTAGACCTTTGTAAAAATGCCCAYAGATTTTTTTAACCTACTTTTTATGAGAAAAACTCTATTTCTAAAGACAGAATAATGAAAATTAAGTTTCTACTTGATTTTGACKACTTTGTAAACTTGTTTATAATTTTAGTTGCTACAAGGGCACATACATCCTGTACGGTAAAAAACAAGATTTTTAAAAAAGCATTCCAAGGTTGTTAGTCTAGCTCAGGCTGTTGCCATATTAAGGAACTATGTGGAAGTCAATAAGTGTGATGATATAGTCCCTTTATGCTTTAACTCTGTGAGTGCATGAAATGCAATTTACTAGCTTCTAATACTCCACATCTGTTATTCTTCYTCACAGCCTCATTATCTTTACTTTGAAATTTTACTCAGGGGATGACATGATAAATTTGGAAAGCTAATTCAATGAGTATTCTTAGGTTATTAACTCCATGACCTACTCAGGATTAGTTAACCTTTTTGTTTAACACTTTTCATTAAATGATGCAGTGCTAACTTTAGCATCTTTGATTTAAATAAGTGGCCTGTATGCAGCGGATATGATTTTGCACTTGTCACAAGGCATAAAACATTACATTCATTCCTAAAGGAGATTAAGTCTTTCCTTCGAGCAGGATTCCATACAAATATGAATTCTATTCATGTAAGACCAAATTCTTCCAAGTTAGCCATGYAAAGTTTTCAGGGCATTGGTGCCAGTTGTCCCACTGAAAATTTTGTTAGAACCGTCAGAGTTCACAGGTTGTGYTTTATTTGACTGAGGTGTCTATCAACTGGACATGCATCTTTTATTTGACTGGCATTGTATTGATCTGCATCTACAGCAGACAATCTCCTCCTGGTCATCAGCCTTGTGTGTTTATAACTGTGCTATTCATTAAGACCAGCAGCTAACAACATAAGTAGTTCTTTAGGATTGCCTTTTCTTTCCCTTAATGTCTTTGTGGAGAATTTTGCCTAAAGCAGTTTGCCTTCTTTCCATCCTGTTTTTGCYAGCAGTATAAGCTGTCTTTCCTTCCTCACTCCTACTTCAGTATTGCTGTTTTCTTGCACTCCAGGGATCAGGCTGAGGTAGTGCCAGAAGCTCGGAGAGAGAGGCCTGAGCCTCTGTTGATGGTGATTTTGATGGCTGCAAAAATCACAGATCTTGAAAGAGAAATCTCAAGAGAGACAGCATGTGCAGATCTGGCATAAAATGAGACCCTTGTCTTTTTTACTAAATCAGTTAATGGATTTTTAGTAAATCAATTTGGTGACTGAACTGTGAGGATGCAATCAAGTAGAGCAAAAGCTTTCAGAGRCCTCACCACAAAATTGTGCAGGTTTTTAGTGACATTCAAGAAGACACACCCTCTCAAATTCTGTTTGTTGAACTTGATTCAAAGACATTATTATTTTGAAAATGGGAGGAAGTGTTTTGTAACATGAGGTTTTGGTTTCGGGGTTTTTTTTTGGTTTTTTTTTTTTTTTTTTTTTTTTTTTTTTTTTTTTTTTTTTTTCTTTTATTTTTCTCTATACTTGATTTTAGGAGCAGCACAATCTTTTCTAGTACCCATGAACATATTTATCTTTAGATTCGATTTAACCATAGCTAGAGCCATGTGGTCCACTTAGAGTCCAGTAGGRATTGATTAAATATTTCACTAACAAATTAGATTAAATAGGTAAACAGCTTTGGAGGCAGATGTTGGTATCCAGTTCCATATTTCTGCTGTTTTCTTCCTCTCCTCCTTCCTTTTGATACATGCTCATCAAGTCAGGTGGGCTCTTTTTAACTTCTGGCACACCAACCTTTAACACTTCCTACAAAATATTACAGTTGGAGCAAGAGAAATGCATTATCTCCTTCATTCTAACACTGCTGTTACACATAGATACAGCTTTGAATTGCTATTGACTACTTGGTAGACAGAAAGAAAGGTGACTTAAAGACCCCACAGAGAGATGAGCTGAGGTCTCTCCCATTTACAGCGAAGGAGATTCTGTTAAATTAAAAACATAGGGCTGTTTTTCATCTTAAGCCATGTCAATGTGTCAAAAGAGAAGTATGATMCTAGTTTCCATTTCTGAAAGAAAAATTAAACTATCTAATTACAAGCATGTTTTGGAGATTCAAATTCCAAGCAAAGCTATCAGGTGGCTTTCCAGAGYCTGAAGTTCGATTTTGAGACTGAGAGAAAGCTAGGATCTAATACACATGTCATCAGCATTCTTTATTACTTTGATGATCTGTGCCTTCCACTCATTACACTGACTCTCATGATGATTTTTTTTCCCCTTAACAGCCCCAAGGCTTCATGTAAACCTAGGGAGTCTAATCACATAACTCAGAATCCATCCCAGGATGGAGCCATTCAGGATCCTTTGAATGAGGCATTGTAATACCCAAATCCTTCAGTGGATTCCTCCTCGTAGCAGAAAGTGTAACTCTTCTGGTAGCACAAACCCAAGACCACACAAAACCAAGAGGTCAGAAATCACTGGAATAGTGAGGGATACCATGAAGGAATGTAATGAAAAGAAGTAAAAAAAAAGAAGTCACCCATAAAGAGAAAAAAAACCCCAGAAGTCCAAACTCTGAGAACTAGGTTTCCTTTTACACAACTATTACCTGCAGGTAAAAAAAAAAAGGGGTACTCTGGGAGATCAAAAAGAAAATGCTGGATGTCATCTCTGTCAACAAAGATGAGGGATTAATTATTATCATTTGTGTATTTTATGAAAATATGCACCCTAATGTGAGGGATTAATTATTATCATTGGAGTATTTTATGTAAATATGCACAATTTATTAATTGTAAATATGCACAATTTTTATGTAAAATATGCACAATTCATTTTTTTAAAATGAACAATTGGCATATTATATATATTCATATCTCAAATAAAACAAGGTGTTCTCTATACCTTTCTTCCAATAATTCAGAGAACTTGATTTAGTTCCATTATCTAAAACCTTGATTACACTTTGGTTAGTGATTTAAGGGAATTTGACTAAGTCTCTGTATTCATCATGATCATGAAAGATAAATGCTTTGGGGGATCAGCACCTCAATTTTTTGTATTCTTTCCAAATCTCAGTGTTGTGGAATGAGGAGTGGGGCTCTTGGTACTGTTGATAATAAGAGGGTTTTAAAACACAAATTGTTTGCATCCTGAAATCTCTTGAGGCCCTTATAAGCAGCAATTCATCTTGTCCTAAAAAAATTTGTAAAATTCATCAGGGGATTTGTATTCCGTTTACCTTTTTTCTGTTAAGTGTAAAGGAAATTTAGGGTGACTGAGTGCAGACTTTCATGTCTTCATAAGAAACCCAGSCTCAGTGTTTAGGAGTCTCAGTTATTACTATTTTAAGGTTTCAAAGGAGAYATTAATCATACTGCATTAATGATTTCTTCACAATCTTTAATAGTCTTTTGATAAAAAAGTTACTGCTTTTCTTGTCTGCATGATGAAAAAAGGGTTTATAATTTTATATAACYTGTAATTTTCTTAAAAATTTGTTCTTCATATACGGATGTGTTCAATTTTCCTATTTCTTGTCAACTTGAGATTTTTCATGGACACATTTTCTATACTTTTWTATTGCCTGTGTTCTCTAACTTTTAAAAAAAATGTTTATTTAAAATAAATAATTTATTTCCATTGCAAATGTGAGCYGGGAAATGCTATTTTCTCCTTTTGTCTTGACCCAGACTTTTTAATAAAAGTCATTTTGGTGATCAAAAAATTGGTAATTGTAAAAAATCCTAATAAACAATTTTTAAACATTAACCAATAATCCATGGTTTTCATCAGGTTTGTTGGTTTCAGTTTTCTTTCTTCTCACTAAATTTTGTTTGTGACTGCGCTTGGCTTAGGAGATAAATCTTTTTGATGTCTTACAGCATTGATCCTCAAAGGCTTTTGTATTCTTAGCACTGACTGAAATAATGGGAAATAGTTGTTTTGGATGCACAGTTGARAAAAAGCTTTGTGTCTATATCTTCTTGTTATAATATTCTGCTTCAATTTAGAAAACAAAAATTAATCCATGAACACTTGCAATCACCTTGTCTTTTGTTAAACCAATAAAGTTTCTTATAGAAATGTTTTGTTTCTATTTTTTTTCCAAATTCCTGTTAAAAATAGCTGCCTCCCACCTTTAAAAAAAAAAATAAAAAAAACAATCTGTATTACTTCTTGTTTTGTTAACCTTGATAATTGTTGAATGCTCTCTGAGGTTTCYAGTCTAACTCATGGCAGGGAGATGAGATTCGGTGTGGAGATTAACTGTGTGGTTTAGGTTTAACATGCTTTATCACCATCTAATTTTCCGCTCTTTTGAGGGACAAAGCAAGGTTATGCTACTCTGCTGAAAGCCCTTTTAAGACTTGTGTTCAACACTTCCCTCCTGAGCTCACACAGGACAGAAAGCCTTCTACTCCTTCAGAAAAGGCACACAACATGCCAGGTGAAAGAGTCTTGTTTTGTTAACTGTGAATAAGGGGAACCTGCCTGTCCCTGTCWCCTGGAGGACTGGGGATATTCAAGGTCCTTCACTACAGGTTTTTAAGCACTAAATCTTGCCAGACAAGTCTGATTGCTTTTTGATGTTATTACAAAGCTGGAAAATGATCTTACTCTCAACATTAATTAAAATCAAATGAAAAATTACTCTTTCATATTGASAGGATCTAACTGCAGGGCTGTAAAACACAGTAATGATGAATAACAATGTTTCAAATTTTGATGAGGAGTGGTCTTTGTTTGATGAAGTCCATTTTAACATTTTGGTTAATAAATTTACATGGAGCTTTGGCCTCTGTGCAGTGAAAGATAAAACTTACTCTCTTTGACAGCCTAAGATGTGTAATAAAGTGGCACATTGATGAAAGTCCCATCTGATATTTAAGCTTTAAATAATGCTGARGATGTAAAATACATAAAAACCCTCATATCACAAACAATAAAAAAAGACATCTGGAAACAAAATTAGCTTTGCTTCAAAAATATGTTTTCTCATTAGTGTGTGAATGTAAAAAAAKCACTACAAATGAAATCCCCTGTTTGGTGGGGTGGAAGGAAGAGAAAAAAGAAGGCCCTGCAGAAAAGTCATAAAGCTGGCAAGGAGACCCTAAGGTAATATTTTAAAATATGTTTGTAATTTAAATGGGAAACATGTGAAATCTTGCATAACACAGAACTGATAACAACATTATTTAGTGGTTATCTAATAATTTCCACACACATATAGATGAACACCTGCCATTGTTCATGTGGTGTAAAATTTATTGCTTGTATTTGTGTCCTTAAACTTCAATGGAACAGAAATAAAACAGACTCTAGGAACCTGACAACATTATTAAAGCATCTGATAAATATATTAGTCCATAGAATTAAGCAAATTATGTGTAAGGTGGTTAAGAGGACTGAGACTACCATTTTTCTATTTCTGAATGAGTCAGAAATAAAAAAAAAAAAGATTAATGTATGTCACTAGAAATGCTAACACATTCATTTAATTTAGAAAATGCAAATTCTAGAAGAAAACCAAGTATCAGTAGCATGTTAATACCAGCACTACCTGGGCATAACCAGAGAAGAAATTAAAGAAAAAGAAAATGAACAGAATTGTATTGATTTACTTAATCAATGTTCTTCACTAATTGATAACATTGTTAAGATGATTAAAGATTTGCTGAAAGATATTGTCTGGCAAATATGTCCACATTGGCTTGCCCTCGCATCTCTCCGCTAGTCTTCTCTATGCAATTTCATGCCTTAATTGAAGTAGAACATGTCAACAACAAAACAAACCCACAAAACCAATAAACAAACAAACAAACAAAAAAAAAAAAACCTCACCAAAATAATATTTTTCTGAAGAGATCAGTTCTACAGACATCTTTCATATGAAGAGTTATTATATTATCTAACATATATGCAATGCTTCTTATCCACATATATTAGAGGTATTTATATAGAAAGATAAGTGATACAAGAAAAAAAATCCCAGGAAGCTTAAAAACTCTCCTAGACATGCTTCATGAGCAAACAGAATATTTTCAGGGGCCAAAGTAGAATACTTTTCAATCTTCCTTTGTATGAATTAAGTGCTTTCGGAGCAAATACCTCAAATTCAGGTAAGAGCACATACCAGTCTGACAAACAAACCTGGCTCAAAATAAGTGTTCTGGCTTGTGGGGAAATTGAGGTCTGTCAGTCTTGTCAAATAATCTAGCTTCTGAGTTAAAACCCAAGTCCTGATCCCTTGGTCTTCCACACTGCATAAATGTTAATCTGTTACTGAGGTCTCTTTTGGAGTACTATCAATCAGTTCCCCATGATGCAAAATCCATCTGTTCTTAAGGAGTGAGTTTTCTGTAGAAATTGCTTTCGATTTAGAGAGTGGATGAAGGCTGCAGTCAATTAGTTYTTTTCTACTTTATGACATTCTCCAACGCTACCTGGTGAGCACTGATTCTTCACAATTAGCTCAAATCCGTCTGCCTCGCCTTGGGACGAGGCTGTCTTGCAATAGACAGCCTGATTTTTGTGCTATTAAAGCCTCTTCCCCTGGGACTAAATACAGATTGCTCATTGTATCAGAGACATATTCAGGCAAAAAAAAAAAAAAAATTGTGGGGCACTGCACATGACACAGATCTGGGGCCAAGTGTTATAYGGCTGTGTCTCATCTGCCACAAAGGCATCTGACTCCATGGAGTCTTTGAGTGTGCCACTGCTCGTGTTCACTGAGGACCAAAGACCACTGGGTGTCATAGATGCATTTAGCAATGTAGATATGTATTTTGTTCCTTGGAAAGTTGGATCTAAATCAGACCAAAGCCTAAGATGCTTGAATTTCAAGCAAACCAGAGGTAACAGAGAGAACTGTTTGTGCCTACAGCAGCAGTACACTTGTAAGGGCACCAAATCCAGCAGCACAATGTGTGACTGTCTGTGGCCAGACACAGCACCTCTGCTCACAAAAGATCCTTAGTGAGTTCTTTGAAGCCAAGATTTTCAAATTCATGGGACCCAGAACACCACAACCGCTCATGCATACAAGTTCACAAGGATCTAACAGCTAAGATGAAAGGCCTCTAAAGGTGCTAAGACATTAATAACTTGGAACACTTCRTAGTGTCTAAGCCCACATGTTGATTCTGTAAATTTCTGAAATGTACCATACTCAGTATGCATTACTAAATCTTATTCTTCCCTCTACTTAGACTGATAAGATACCAATGAATGAAATTACAATGTCACTGGAATAGATTATAAGTACAGAAGTACAGTCCAAAAGCAAGCATTTTTACAGTTTGGGATATGTTAATAATAGCAGTAGTAATAAAAAATAAGTAACAGCTATTGATTTTGTTGTTGATCTTCTTCTTCTTCCTATTATTAGCAATGTACCTAATCACTGGGTTACAATCTGTTGTCACCAATCAAAATAATTTAAAATTTTTGACAGAACATTATACTTGTGAGAGATGTAAGGACACAACATTCATAAGAGTGCTTGGATATGTGTTAGCATTTATTTGAAAAAACCTAACGGGGGTACTGCTTTTTTTTTTTTTTTTTTTTTTTTTTTTTTTTTTTTTTTTTTTTTTTTTTTTTTTTTTNGTTGTATTAGTGGACAGGAAATTTACCGAAAATATTAAAGAAACACAGCCAAGGATAGTCTGAAGTAGTCTGGTAACTGTAGTCTTCACATTTACTGGAAATACTACTAAGAAAGAATCTGAGCTGGGACCACATTACCATGTTATGCTCCATCATCTTAAATATTCTTTAGCTCGCAAGGAAGAAATCCCTTGAAATCTGATGCTTAKTAAATGCAAGAGTATGAAGTTTTGAGGTGGGAATTGCCCCGTCTCTGTAAGAAACAGAAAGTGATACCTGACATACAAGCAGAGTTGGAAGAAAGTGCAGCTGTTTCCTTCCTCTGATAAAATCACTGAGAAAGAGACTGGTCTGACAACAACAACAAAGAAACTCATTACGTTCTACATTTTGTTGTTGCTTGATGGACAGCATTTTGAAATAAAATAAAGTTGCATGTGTTTGCRTCAAGATTTTGATGAACATGGAGGTAGATTACTTGCCCATTAGACAAATTCTCCTTTCATGGTTTCTCCTTTTGGTTCTCCAGCTCAAGAAAGGGAGCTTTTACATCTTTCAGCATTTTGTAGCTCGGAATGGCAAACAGATTAATTCTGGAACATATTCCCCCATTATTTCCTTTTCCCACTAAACTGAAGTTATTATCTTGAAATACCAAACCTCCTCTATTCAGATTCAAAAGTGTGTGGTGGATGCACCAATCCATTTTACTCGATGGCCACAAACCACACGGATGCACAGAATTGCTATAAAACCGCACTGGCCAATGCAATACTTGAAGAATATTCCTTCTATGAGACCTTGACATGTATTAAGGACTTTGCTATTACTATGGTAAAGACCTCCTACAGATAAACACAAAGTCGTAGGAGAGAATAGGAAGAGCAGTCATTGCACAGAGATTTTATTCTGCCAATGTGGGTTGTAATATGAAGTCTTAAAAGACAAATGGAGAAATATATAAAATTGGTGGACTTAACATTGGTTTAACTCCCCTCTTGCTGAAGGAAATCATAAMGTTTTTGTAGGTAATGTTAATTCCCTGTAGGGCAGAGATTTCCTGCCATGAATTTCATCGTATGTAATAAATGCAGCTTTTTTTTTTCCAAGTGGATCCCTCACACTAACTGAGATTTTCTCCCTTCAAATGTTGCTTGATTAAATTATTWCTACTACACAGCTGAGGTCTATTAGGTTTCTCTTAGAAATAAGAGAAACTTTAGTTTGTATGTGTAGCACAGTTTAAACTCAGAGGTAATAACCAAGAGTAAAAGGAAGTTAAAATGAGTGTTTTTCATCCCTTTTCCCTTTAGAAGGAAAGAAAACAGAACCCTGCTTTGTTCATGAAAGCCCAGCATTCACAGCTCAGCAGTTAGTCTTTGATTTGGAGCTGGTTTGCACCAGGGGTGCCATGACACTGATTTTTATTTGAGGAAAAAATGAGGATAACAAGGCACTTAATAAGATTAAGTGATTTAGAGATACATCTGCTAAGCATAGTTTAAAAACATCAGGCCTTTTTTTTTTTCTTTCTCTCCTTTTCATCTCCTATACAAGAACAGAGAAGCAGATTTCCAAACCAATAGTTTTACTCTTGCCAAACCCTATGTATTTTTTAAGATTTTTACTTTTATTATAACAGAAACCTTTTTCACCAAGTTGACATASTTGTCACTACAATCATAAAAATGTACTAAGATAATCATGGAGAAAAACAATCAAATGGTGAAAAATCATTTAATGATGATTAAGAATTACAGACACAGTTAAAACCACACACACAATCAAGCTGACCCTGAAATATTTAGAATTAAAGGCACTTAGTTGTCTACAAAATTGTTTCTAGCAATCTGTGACTAGTTGTGTTCACCTCCCATCTGCCCATTCTCAGCTGCCTTTATGTGCACACTCAGAGCACCTGTTGCTTTCTCCAGTCCCCTGTTTTTTCCTGGCTCAGAGAGAGCCCATGCCCTGGCTGATTTAGAGGTTCACAGCAATCTCTGGGATTGGTCCAGTGGCTGCTCACTCTGGGAGCAGGTAAGGCCATCAGTTATTTCTGCTTTTCTCCTTTTATCCGACAGCGCTGATGGAAGAAACGGCAATGTATTATTAATGGTATTCATGAAACCTGAAGAAATTTTGTCTCTTAAAGACCCCATCTGTTATTTTCAATGCACTTGAAAGCTGGTTGATGATTTCAGTGCTAGTAGAGGAGGATTGACAGATACAGGTAGTGTGAACATATAAATTTTTTTCCTTTAGAGAAAGTGCTAAAGGACACAAAGATTATTTCTGGCTTGATATGGCTTAGTGTTGCCTCCAGAAGGATTTAACCTTAAAAATAATTCAACTTCAAGCTTCTCATTGTAAGAACATGTTAAAGTTCTTCATTGAATCTGAATTATACAGTTTTTTTTTTTTCTTATAGAGTGTCCCTCAATTTATTTTCAGGGGTTTTTTTTTGGTTTTTTTTCAGTTGTATTTACAGATAAGCTCAGAAGATCAACATAAGAACCCCTGAAAAAAATGTTTTTTCTTTTGAATTGCCACTATGAATTAAAATATAGAAAAATAAAAGCAGAAACATGGGGGGAAATATGATTCAGAGAAATTTTATTCTTTCAAGACAGATTTTTAGTCCTGAAATAACAGTTCTCCTTCTAATGCCTGGAATTCTCACACTTCCCTGTGCCGGCAGAAAACTTCATAGATTGCTAACTATGACAGGATCTAAAACTGGGGAGAAACTTTGGTAATCATTAAGGAAACTCTGAGATCTATTTTAAAAAAAAGTCTGGTGAGCACAGATCTATTGAGCTGATGATTTAYATTCTGAGGATACTCATCTAGTCTAATCTGGCATAGAGCCACAAATCTTGGATTTTTAAGGCAAGGTAATAAAGGGAAAACCTATGTCTACAAACTGAAACAAAATAGCATTCTAGCTTCAAATTAATAAAAGACTGATCTCTCTGGATGCCGCATGACCCTCTGGCCTAAAAGTAATTCCTCCCAATTGGTGTATCTGAAGTCTTGCTGTGAATACACACTTCCCCATTACCTTGATGATTAAAGATCCTGATCAGGATTGGGCTCTGGGCTATGCCACTAATTAGTGACCTTCTATACTGAAATCACTGGCCTGGTAGATGAGGGAAGAGCAGCAGATTCCAAGCCTGGAATTCAGGAAGGCCTTTGATATTGCCTCCCATAAGGTCACGGATGAGCTGTTCTATATGGGTCACATGAGCAGACACTGAGGCAGATTGAAAACTGACTGAATGGTCAGACCCAGCATCATGAGTTGCTGCAGAGGGTTTGGCAAATTTTTCCCTAATGGCTCCTTGTAGACATTTCCTTGCTGACATGTTAAGTGCTAGARGTGACGTCACTGTAACCCCATTTTGTTGATTTTGTCACCCCCTTCTGACATATTCSCCCATACCATTTGCTCATCTTAGTATAAGAAAGAATTCATTTTACAATGAGGTCATTCACTGGAACAGCCTTCACAGGAATGTSGTGGAGTCCCCATCACTTGAGATTTTCAAGACCAAACTGGATGGGGTGCTAGATAATCCTGTCTAGACTTCCTCTTTCTTAAAATGTTGGAACAGGAAACATTTCAAGATACTTATCCCATGCAACTTGGGCTGCTCTGTTTGTCACTCTCTCACAGAATGACTGCTTGCTCTTTGCCTGCCCTCCCCGTTACTCTTACAAAACCCTCTTAATGACATTGAACTTGCCATTGGCAAAAATAGAGAGGCAGMTGCTGCCTCACAAGGAAAGTCTGACCTGCAAATAGGATCCCATGACCCCCACTCTCAGTCTGGGTTCTGGAGCCATACGAGTGCAGTCCAAGCTGGACTCAGTGCTATATTTTTAACAAGGGCAGCCTGACTCCAGGAATAGTCTGAAAAAGTCTCATAAACCAAATGAAGTCTTTCTCAATGATGTTTGAAAGGTTTCTAAGCCCTTCATTTGCTTTGTTTTTTTTTTCTGATTAGAAGATTTAGATTGTTTTGTACTATAATAAGGAGGGAAGAATCAAAATCACGAAGAAAAAATTTCAAAACCTGTGTGTTTTGCACTTTGAAAGGGTTAATAAGATTAATAAGATATCACTGCACTTGATATTTCAAAAGTTGGAGTAAATACACAAAATATGCAGATCCAAACATTAATTCCTTTGCTTATCTGCCACATTTGGAACTATCCCTGAGTTATACAACATTTCTTAAAATTAAAACATTTCTAAATACATAAAGCAGCTTGCATTGGCTGAATATTGTTTTTTATAAACTGTCTTCAAAAAAACACAACCATATGGGTCTGGCTTTTTTACAATATTTTTTTACTGAGCCAGCTCTCTTTAAAAAAGAATCAGAACAATAATAACAACAAGGAATGCTGTCAGTTTTTAAAATGTTTTGACCCAAAATCATTTAACATGGGTTTATCTGATGTATTGTAATCGAGAAAAGCATTGAATTGATCCCACTGCCTTAGAGWTCTAGTTACATTTTCCAAGTACATTTTTGACATTTCTGTGCTAAATGCTTACCTTCTAGGAGATTAAGAAAAAGAAAAATTGTTGATTACCTCTATGTTACTGTGATTTTTTATTTACTGTCAATAAAATGAAGTCTTTCTCTCTGTTACTGACTGAAAAATATAACATTTACTTTWAAAAGGTCTGCTTTCATTGCAAAAATAGAGAACAAAACTGCTGATTATTCAACTGACAGTGTTTTTACCTAACTGAAAAGGTGCTAATTGAAAACGTTAGATTGACTTAGAAACATGAGGCTCAATTAACAAGTAAAATTATGGATAATTAAAAGAGTATCTTACATTCAAGATTAAATGTAGTTTCTTTCCAATGAAACAATGTGTTTGCTAGTGGCAAGAGTGAGGCAAAATTTCATCCTTATGTGTTCAACTACCACCAAAATGATTTAGGCAAGATCCCTGAGTCCTTCAGTGATRTCTTCACAGAAATCCACCACCTGAATATTACTTTTCACAGCACACAGTTTAAACATAAACGGCAAAATTGCTTTATCATCATACCAGTTTAGTAAATAGGTACAAGCTTAAGGATTGTTATCCTCTGGTTTTTTTTTTTGTTTGTTTGTTTGTTTTCTCTCAACTTATTTGATGTTTGCGTTTACATACAGATTTGCAGATTTTTTGCTGAACTTGAAACAAAAGTCTGCTTTCTTCCTTATGTGTCTTCTTCATTAGCAGTGTGTCTTGCAGAGGACCACAGTGTGCTTTGTGACCCAACACAGCAATGCACCATGCTCTGAAAAAATGAGACTTTAGGCAACTGAGTTCAGATCCTTGATAYAGTTTTGGGGATCTGTCACCAACATAAAGATGAGATATGCCTGTGTGTTTCTTTCAGAGTCATAGGTCTTAGTCTGCAGAGCCTGTACCCAATATGTATCAGCTACAGTGGAGACAAATATGGGTCTGCGATAACTAATGTTTCCTATAAAGGGTTACGGATTGCATAAAAGCTGAGTTATGAATCTTGAATTTGTCTGAAAACAAACATTGTTTCTATTTCAGTCACAGAGAGAACTAAATAATGATAAGCCCTAGTCTCATCAAAATTCATTTTTTGTCTCTCTTGCTGTGGAGCCTCCGCTGCCATCTGGTATATTTTATTTTCTTCCTCTTCAGACGCGTATTCTTAAGAGCCAGCTGCCATACAGCCCTCAATCTCTCAATGCCTTTCTCCAAAACTTCCAGGCTCCAGTTATGCCATCTAGTCTGTTCACTGCTGGGGAGTCTTTAACATATACAGACTCACAGAACCCAATATCAGAGTTTGTTGTTTTGGCTGAAATTATAGGCTCTTAAGCTTGCTTTTATTCAAGCTAAACATGAACCAGGTGTTCAAAACTCAGATATTTATAAGAGGGTTGGACTTCGTTCAAGTATCTCAGAATCCATCACTTACTAGTTTCACACTAATACAGGAATGATCTTTGCAACTTTTCCAAAAAGTCGTCAAATGTTTTGTATCAACCCTTAGCGGATGTTCAACGACTGGTAGAATTGCTGAGAAGTAGATTGTCATTTACAATATCAAATTAACTTCAACTGATTTACCATGCAAATAGAAAACCGTGAGTCATTTGGCCTGTCGTCTTTGTCCCTTCTCCTCCCCACACATACATTTTATGGCAGTGATGGTTGTAGAGGCAGTTACAGTCCAGGTACCAGATGTCATATCTGCATTGATGACACAACAAAATGGACTTGGCCCAGCACCTCAGGAAATTAGATCACCATTGCAAGCTGACTTTGGGGTATTTCACAAGTGCTTGATGTGTAACAAATTAGTGCTAAACTTCAAGGAATAGTTATAAAATTCTCCTTTAATTCCAATTAAGGTCATTAGTTCTAGCTCAGTTTTTAGATAATGCATGTATTGGTAATTTTTTTTTTTTTTATTTTGAGCTTTCCATATTCTTTAAATAGCCTGTTATTTGCACATATAAAGTACTTTTTACCTGGTTTGAAGCAAGGAATTTCARCATGGTCCTGTGAAAATTCTGTCTGAATGCATTATCACTCAAGAGCAACTATCATTGTCCTTTACACAATCATTAGAAAATTATTTCCTGAGCAATTTCAAATAAGAAGCTTGAGATCRAGAAATCACATATCGATTCATAGAGAGAGTATTCTCATTTTCTGAAACCCATTACAGTCATTGAAAGACTTTCTAGGGAAATGCCCACTGCACACCAAGAATAGTTTTGCTTCTTAAAGATCTGTGACATGTCCAGACAGTTTGTSTTCTCCTTCGGATGTGGGGTGTGGTATCTTTCAAAGGTTCCTCATCTGTGAACAGGTTTGCAGGATTTTGTTTTGCTTCCTTCTCAGTGCAGTTGCATGCAGAGACKCCTGGTCTTTGCTTTAGAACTTTGTGTGTCATGTTAGATGAGGACAAGTTTCTAGTGATCGTTCCTACTGTGGTAAAATATTTTTAATTGTTTTGTCGGACATATTGATTAMAACTGGTTTTCTTAACATTGGTATATCTCTGCTTCTTATTGTATATATTAATGACTTGCACATATTTAGGTCAAAAGTAGTCTCAGTTCATGGGGTATTTCAATAAAGTAGTGGTAAAATTCCAGGAACTTTATTAATGAGGATAAATTTTCTGTATTTTTATGGATGATTCTAACCCATACAATTTTACAAAATAAAATTATTAGTGTAAACAATACACATTTTTTTCTTATTCTATTTGTTTGCTGGTAAGCATTTTCTTTAAGTGCCTGATTATGTCAATCATTGCATTCACTAAACATATTTTAGTGAAATTTGTGACATTAAATTTTTCTGCTGCATAATGAATTTGGTGGTTACAATTACACTACCCAGGCTGGGAATAWTTAAATACTTAATACAAAATTCCATGTTAATTTTTTTTTTCATTATTTCTATTTTTATTTTAAAGAAATCCTAATTTCCTTGCAATAGTGTAAGAAGTAATAGCTTTAATAGTGATGGAAGTACCAGAAAAAGCATGGAAAAGAAATAAAGGAAGAAAATATATAAAAAAGGAGGAGGCCAAAGTGTCTACTCTGAGAATAAAGGGATATTGAGTTGGCGAGACAAAAATCTATGTACTAATATGAATAATTCTTGTTCGGAGGAATTTACTATCACATTTACAATCCAAATTTTGTCTACTCTCATGAAAACTTCAATTGTAGAAAAAAAACTAAAAGGATTGATGATCAAAAGTAAAACTGATCATTCTGCATATGTCTTTACAGGAAAAYAGTAAWWTTTTTWAAAAATTGAAACAATAATAAACYAAAAATTTCTTACTGGAATTACACCTTAGTCATGCCACAGGGAATATGGCAATACAGAATATATCTGCATTAGCAAATATTGTAACAAGAACAAGAACCCTCTTTTGGCACAGTCATAGTAGATATGTACAGGACGAGCTTGAGAATTGCCTTGAGAATTGGACCAATATGTACTTAGTGGAGATAGAAACTATTGCACTGAAATAACTTAATTACATGGGAAAGGCTTTTTTTTTACATTAAGGTAGCAGAATATTGAAACATTAAACAATGAAATATCAGTAGGTACTGTTGATGCATATTCAAATAAAAAGTAAAATTGTCCTAATAAGTCAAGCTTCTTGAATATAAAAGCCTTTAAGAGCTTTTTTTTTTTTTTTTTTTTTTTTTTTTTTTTTTTTTTTTTTTTTTTTTTTTTTTTTTTTTTTTTAATTGAAAGGGTACTTGAAACCTTCATGGCAGCCCGTGTCTTTGGCTGATCAATATTATAGAAATGATTACTATAAAAGCAATAATTTACACTTTCTTTTTTTCTTCTTTTCTTAGCTAAAATTATTCTGAATTTACTCTGTAGAAAACAATTGGAGGGTCCTGAACTCTGAACCCTTGGGGGGGGGGTCTTATTAAAGTTCAGGACAAAGAAAGGAAATACCATTCCATAGTAGTTTAAGCATTTTCTAGGCTTGCCCAATCCCTGGGTTTCATAAGATAGCCATAGCCTTAGTTCAAACCTCATTCTTCTGTGAATATTAAAATGTTGTATCCTACAGTTCTCAAATATTACCAGTCAGGAAGGTGTTCACTGCAGGTTTGCTGCTGTGGAAAGTGCATTAACTGTCTCATCTAACTGAATTCACTTCCATTTATGGGTTACAGTTTTCTTATGCGGGGGGGGTAATTTTTCTTTATTCTTAAGAAAAGGTATTAAAAGGAATAATTCTGGCTATCATTCTGGTTCGCTGCCTAGAGTGTGCTGAGGAATAGCAGGAGTATTTACAGGAGAGAATTTGAGGCAATTTGAGGCAATCCTCTAATAGCTGTGACAAAAGATTATTCGGATGCAAGTTCCTAGTCAAAATAGATTTTCTGTCTGTCAAACGAGATCCAAACCAGTTCTTTCAAGAATCATTAATTCTCATAGCATTCAGGCTTTTAGGAAKAGTTCACCAAGCACTGAATAAAAAGCTTTTTATAAGACTGACCAGGATTGTACCAGCTCTAAAGCTTTTATCAGAAATTAAACAGACACATACAGTTTGAAGGTCGCCATGAATGGTTGGGTTATGATTTCCTTCCCCACCATACATATTTTTCTTTTCTTTTTCTTTTTCTTTTTTTTTTCTTTTTCTTTTTTTTTTCTTTCTTTTTCTTTTTCTTTTTCTCTTTTTTTTTTTTTTCTTTTTCTTTTTTTTTTTTTTTTTTTCTTTTTCTTTTTCTTTTTTCAACAGGTAAATGCAATGCTTCCATATGATAGGTAAATTGCTGGGCATGTCAAATTTTGTTACCTTGACTACTGCAGGGACTTACTTAATAACCTTTTGTTTCTGTTATTGCAGCCCTCACCTTCATCTGGCAACTGTCACTAAAATAATTTTCTTTTGTCAGTGCTCAGATCATATCATTCCATGGCCCTGTAGCTCCCTCTTATCTTTTGAATCAGGGCTATATTTTTATCTCAACTGACAAGGCCTTTTAGGAACAGCTTGCATTTCCATTTTGGATAATACTTAGGTGCCTGATTCRAGTTTACTTTTCTCTGGGTCACCTTCCCCAGACTTAGTTATTCTGAAGTTTTCATCTCATGATGAACTCAGTCCCAAATAGCTGGGAAATGGAGACACACAGGGCATCTTTACTGCAGGCTCTACCCTGTGCTTTAATACATGAAGCAGAAGAAATTCCAGAGATTGAAGTAAACCGAGATACAGAGAATCCACATTACTGCTGTGCATGATTTTGCCAATTCCTTGACAAACAAAAATACTGAAAAGGAAATATCTGTGATAAACAAAATTTAATGTTTTTCTTATTGTGATGGCAACAAGAAAAGAGGCATTTCTTTCTAATGCAATAAAAATTGAAAGTATAACTTTGTAATATTAAATAGCTTTTTTGATATTAATTGGAGGGTGAAAGTGTAGCTTTTTAATATTAATTGGAGGGAAAAATAATCACTATGTGTAAGATAAATATTTTGCTTTTTCAGCTTCTCATCTTTTTTTTTTTTTTT
>NW_026623790.1:146116-163093 GCF_030028575.1 Malurus melanocephalus | reverse complement strand
TAATTTTGCCTAGCCCCTGCTGCCTGGACAGAGGAAAAAGACACTCCCCATTATGGTGAGATAATAATCTATTATTCTAAACAGAAGCATTTTGTTGGCTGATGAAATTTGAGTTTTAAGACACCCGGAAAATGCACAAAGGTAAAAATTAGATTTCCACACCCCCTTGAGAAATCACCTACCCCAGCTCTGCAGAAAAATAGTAAGATGGCATCTAAACTTTAAAAAATACTTTTCCTAAAAGTAACACACTTGAGGTTTAGGAGTCAAGTGAGGTGAACAAGGCAGATGTAAGTGGGTTTTCTGTCGCTTTTTGTAGTTTGGTTTTTTACTTTTTACAATGTGAAACAATCCCAGAAGAAGTTCACTTTTTACAATGTGAAACAATCCCAGAAGAAGTTTTAAAATAAAAATGAATTTGACAGTTTTTTTTCCTGCAGCATGTGAAATAATAGAGCAAAATATGGAAGAACCAGAAAATCTTACCACACAACTTGGAGAAGATTATGGAGAAAAAAATCCCYRCAAAACTTTTTGTATTTCCAGAAAWGGAAAAGGCTAACTCATTAACTTAGAACTGAACCAGTCCAAGGATTTTTTTTCTAGACCAAGCCATGATAATAAATCACCATTCTAGCTGCTGTCCCCCAGTGCCCTGTTGGAAATTATTAGCACCACTGATCTGTCAGGAGCTTAGTTCATAAGTATACCTTGTAATGCGCTCCAGGCAAGAACACTCAGACGAGCTGGAACCACCATTATGCACTGTTTAGGGAAGCCTGTCTGATTTTTGCCTGGAGCAAATGAAAGACACTTGCTGCTTTCCTGGAAATCATGAAGAACTGGAAGTAATCACTTCCACTGGCACATCTGTGTCAACTGAGAATACATTTGTCCATTGTTGGAAGGGAACTTGATTCTGCTTGATTCTGCTTCTCTTGCTCTGACAAAGTAATCCCACATTATGCAAATATTTTCATGAATTGAGATAGCACTGTGTCTTTAGACATTTTTCTTGATAGCACAGTCACCTTTACATAACCGCTATCCTATAAGCTCTCCAGAAGATGTCAGTTATCAGAAACCCATCTCCTTCAGTACTAGGGTCAAAATTATTAGTCTGACATAAACAAAAAATGAAATGTATTACAGGGAACCATCTGCTGTATYAGGAAGGTGATCTCATAGCATGAACAGCCATGACATAAAGTCACAATAGTTTTGTTTGGGCAGTAATGTGCATTTGTACTGATTTTTATTTACAAATCTTTGGTTTTGGAAGAGGAAGAAGAATGACCTAATCGTAGAAAATTTGTGCATCATAAGTTGAAATAAATCAACAAAACTCAGGAAAATCCCGCTTATATGTATATGATACATATTAGATAACATTTCAATGTGATCTTTGATCCAACACAGGAGGGTGGAGTTAAGAGGGCAAGAAATTGTGCTACAATCTAATAGGTAGACAAGTAGATTGCACTCTTCTCCTGGTTTCTAATTTTAAATAATTGAAAGGGAGCTGAGAGCATTGCAATTGCCATATTTTAGTTATTCTATCTCTCAATGAATAGATCTAAAAATATATACACTAAGAAAAGAATACAAGCTTACTTACCATGCCCTCTAATTTCTTCATGTTCACTCTACCATGAAGGCATTGAAAGGATTCTTTCAATGCCTACTTTTAATAGCAGGATGTGTTCTGGCATGTGAAGTGCTTTTCAGAAGCACAGGAAACTAAAACTGCAATAGATTAAATTGTACCTCCAAATCAAATACTACTGACCTAATTAACAAGTTGAATTAAGAATCATTAATTATTCATCAAGAAGATTTTCCTTTTCATTAATCTCTCTAATCACGTAATCCTATGCGTGCCAACCAAGTTCTTTGGTCACATCAAATATTATGACGATAATTAAAGCAAGAACTGAAATTCTTTTTAGTATTCACTCATTACAAAGTGATAAAACCTAGCACTACCAGTGTTTCACAGTAAAAGGGTTTCTAAATTTCCTAGTAAATCTTACAGACCACAAACTGGATGTGTCCAAAATTTAATTTCCTCCACCACTTGGCAAAGGCATTAGGACTTCCCATCTGATAGATATGGGTCTTGCCTTGGCAATAAGGCTATTTATGTTCTCTAATAGCTAAAGAAATGTCTTACTGCCAGATCTCAAGTGYGATCTCTTTGCTATAATCTTGTTATAAGTTGCAATTATATTGGATATCTATAGTCAAACTTTTATGTGTTCACTCTGTCTTTCATTCTCAGTTCCAACAACCATATGTGAATTTCCAGGTTCCACAGATTGCATGACAAACCTTTCTCTAGTCTTCTTCCAGAAAACAGAAATTATTTTTTCAAAAGATTCACCTGTGCACTCAAGAGACCCAATATACAAATAAAATTTATGAAACAAATCAAGCACTAATGTGATAAAAACAAAGACTACAATGAGTCATTTCCTTCCTACTTTTTCAAAGGGTCTAGACATCATAAAAACCCTGCAACTTTTCTTGCTTTATTTTGTCGGCTGTGTTTTCAAAATGTCTCACTGTCTTATCCATATCCAGCGAAAGATAGTCAGGTGTTCAAGTGTGTCCTTTTGCTCACACACACCCTCTCTGACTTTTATTTGTCTCTGTTGGGCAACGTGATTTGTCCTAATATAAGAACACCTGATAGGAATTATCCTAATATAAAAATATCAATTATTAAGAAAATGCATAATTAATACATTCCAGAGATGGGGAGCTRTGGTGATTGAGATTTACTTTGGTATGCATTGGTCTGCTAAAGGATATTAAAGGCTGCTGTAGACTTGGCCAATGTGGCAAACTGGTGTCCTGASGTTGTAAGCAGCATTCCCTTGTGGATCCACCCCTGGCAGGGTTGCCTGCAGGATATGTCCAGCCTGAAAACTGTGTATTTTACCAACTTACTTTTKGAATGGTGAGTAAAAGTTTTAGGATCTGGTCACATAYAGAGATAAAATCCTAAAGTAGTTTCATCGCAGAATTGTTAAGSTTGGAAAAGACCTTCAAGTCCAGCTTTGAATGAACACCACCATGTCAACCAAACCACAGCAGTAAGTGCCACATCAAGTCRTTTCTTAAGYRCGTTCAGGGATGGTGACTCCACCACCYCCCTGGACAGCCTGTTCCRGYRCTTGACAACTCTTCCAGTAAAAAAATTATTTCTAATATCCTACCTAAAGCTCYTCTAGCACAACTTGAGGCCATCTCCTCTTGTCTTGTCACTTTTTACCTGGGAGAAAAGACCAACATCCACCTGGCTACGCCGTCCTTCCAGGCAGTTGTAGAGAGCAATRARGTCTACTCTGAGTCTCCTTTTCTCCAGGCTAAACAATATTAGCTGTCCCAACTGCTCCTCATCAGACTTGTGCTCCAAACTCTTCCCAGCTCYATTGCCCTTCTCTGGAGATTCTCCTGTACCTCAAAGTCTTTCTTGAAGTGAGATACACAAAACTGAACATAGGATTTGAGGTGCAGCCACAACAGGGCTTAATACATGGGAATGATCTCTAAGCACTGGCTGGATCTAAGTRCTTTTGAAAGTGAATTTAAGATTGATCTCAGTAGACAGTGAAAATAAATGAAAYGTCTTATAAAACATGTAAGTAAAAACAAAATTAAATCAGATTTATGTTTAAGGGACTAACTGAAGATTCTCTATTCTCTTATTCTTTTAAAAAATTGGCACCAAAGTTTTTTGTCAGAGATGTCATGCTCAAATCAATCATGTGTAAATAATGGAGCTGCATTACCCTTCTCTAATACCACCTCTACATCATGGCAACAACACTATACTCCATACCCAACATTCCTGCAACATTGAGAGATCTAACYCGTAGACCTTGCTTTTAGCAAAGTCCAACATCTTTGGTGATGTCCTCTTAAAATAGCTATCAGTAGAGTAATATATTAATGTAAATACAGTATTCATTTTATTGTCTAAATATTAAATAGAAGGCACATTATTATTTTTGACAATTGTGGTTACATTTTCCATTCTGTATGTCAGTAAGTCATAAGTTAAAAAGTGTCCAGTTAGGACATGTGAATAAATATTATAAGAAATGTTTAAATTTGTAACCCATTTTAAGAAGCCATTAARCCTCTAATAGAAAAGCCTTGGATCAGATATGTTCATGAATGTCAGTTTATCTTCYTTTTTTAAATATCAAGCTAGATGTGAACTAACTAGGATATTGTSCTGAATATTGTATCATTCATGCATACACCAAGGCTGGAGCTTCTATCTTGGCTCATTTAGTAATTTCTGTGTGTTACTTTCATCTGAGCCACTGCAGAGGGTAAAAGTGATTATCAATTCCTCCAGGATGACAGAGAACTTTTAATGACTTTTGACTTGTTTTCTAATCTCTCTATACATGCTTTTTATTGGCTACAATACAGGTTCCTGTTTATGAATGTTTTAAAGATATTCCAGGAAAATGAAATAAATTAATTGTATGTGKGAATGTACGTGTGGGCAATTTAACATGAATATGTGCATGTATACAAAAGTATTTTGTAACTAGAGCTTTATTTTTCACCCAAATCAGAAATATCAGTCTTCTGAGTTTCATTCACCTTTTACATCTTCCCTGACGATAGATCAAAAGAATTAGAAATGGAGAARATATATCAGTTCAAGTAGTTCAGATCCTCAGGACTGGATTGATGCCAATACTATATCTTGTGCTATTTCTTCTCATTATAAATGTCTCAAGTGACAGAGTTTGAGTATTGCCCTTGCAAATTTGTTAAATAAATTTAAACTTATCACTGGCAGGTAGTTTTCCTCAAATATAGTATTTTTTTCTGTCTTTAAAATCACTTTCACTCCTGGYAATCACACATAGTACTCTCCCAGATTGCTCTTACTATCTGTAACTAGTCATGTCTTTCAGAAAATTCACTGTATACTAAGAAGGTTATGTTATTTCACTTTTAAAATTTCCTTTTTCTGTAAATGTTTTACATTTATTGTGCTTTAATATAGACCCCATACATATGAGTGTGAAGAACAATCATACCAACTGAAGACAACTGAGAAATCACACAAGTTAGTGCWACTGTAGGTTTGAATATATTTTTTCTTCCAATTTTTGTCCCAAGTTTAATGCAAACCCCGAAATGATCCAGTGAATAAATAATCCGAATTAGGTGCTGTAGATACATGAAAYTCCACAAAAAGTATCTTCTATAACTCATTCTTGGTATCAGTCTTTCAGATGTGTTCATTGTGACTCTTTCTGCTATTGACATCTATTTACAATGTGGGAGATTCTTAAATAATGTTTTAATCTCTTCTCAGCAATCATTTCCCTCTGAAAAAAAATATGATCATAATTAAGAAATCTTCAGTGGTTATAAATCCAGTTTTATACATTTATCTGTGTAGTTTCTCAAATTGCAAAACTTTACCCTAGAACTTATGCAAACTGTTGCAGTGTTTACTGGCTACTATGTGGAACAATAGGGAAAGAAGCATTAACGATAAATATTATAAAAATTTGAAAAAGCATCAACAGCACACAAAGAGAAAGAACCCTTCACCTTCAAATCATACTACCCCCAGTAACTTTGTGTTTTGGCAAGCTTCCACGAAAACAGGAAAGAATGATGAGCACAAGAGAAAGGGACTGAAATTCAAAAAAATTATGTAAATCCTTTTAAACTGCATTTTAATAGAAATTAGTATTATTTGTTGGTTTTGTTTAGGGTTTTTTTTCCTTCAAAATGTTACTGTCATAAATGTACTAATGCAGGGCAAACATCAATTTTTCACCGTTTTKAGGGTGAGACCATCATAAACAATGTGGGGACAATATCCTAAGAATATCCTAATATTCAAATATCCTAAGAAATGTGGGGACAAGGAATATTTTGTCCTAGCCAGGAGTGAAAGGTTGACTAGAATAGTAAGCTAAAATAACGGTACTGGAATGTCATCGTGCCTCTCTCTCTTGCCTGCCATCGTGACAGCTGCAGAGACCCAGCTCTTGCCTCATTAGCAGCACCCTCTGAAACCCTGGGTTTTCAGGAATCTGGCATAAATAAACYAGGCAGCAGGCTTGTGGCTGTTTTCCTGCCCTTGACTGTATGCTGTTCTCCACATCTGCTTACTTTTTCTGTGCCAACAGAGAACTCTAGATATTCCTCATCCACTTCCCTACTCCCACCCCCACTCCCTGCATCTTTAGCATTTTCTGAATTTTCTGTAAGGGTTGTCACTTGAAGCTCCATACAGTGCTTATTAGACTTCCTGAATTAATTTCTATTCATCAAGTCTCCAGGTRATCACAGCTCTTTCCTGGTCTCATCTTCCACACTGTCTCTCTATCAGTGTACTTCTTTTATTTGCATTTCCATCTTTGTAAAATATTCTCCTTTTGTCCCTTTATGATAAATAACTTTATTAATGCTCTCTGAAAGAGTGAAAACCTATGAAAACAACACATGATTCCAAGACAAATAAGCAGAGATTCCTTCTTGTTATGATATTACTGCTGGCAGGTTGTCCCATTGTAGGAGAAAAGAAGACAGTTCTTTCCTCCATTTTAAGCATCTCYCTATAACTTTGTCTTCTGAACTAAAAAGTCACAAGAAGAGTTAGTGAAGTAATTGTGGAATGAAGATGGAAAGATTATATAATTTTGTATAAAGAAAATATGAGTTTGCTGTCTCTTCAATGTCACCTTCTTTTAGGATTTCTCTGGCTTCGTAGAAAACACATGGCCCTAGAGTGCTACCCAATTCCAAAATGTGGTTGTCCATCTTGGCCACATTTTAGGATGAGACCTATTTGTAGATAATTTCACTCCTAGTTCCTCTCTTCACCTGTTTCAGCCTTCTAAAAGGAAAAAAAAAATAATATGGATGAGGAAGTGATGAGCTATAGTGTGTTTCAGGAAAAACCCATTGGGAAATTAGAAGAATATAATGGAAAGAAAATTTTAGAAAATGGCCTTCCTCAAGTTCTTGGACTGCAACCCTAGGAATATGGTACTGCTTATGAATGTGCTCATTAATCCTTTTGTTACCATTACATTGAAAGTAAATGTTAGGACAGATTCTTGTTAGCATTACTAAYTGACTTTAGTAAGATGAACCCACCTAAAAATAAACACTTTTTGAAAAACGGAGGTTTTGGACCAGAAGCACGTTATGAAACTGCATCTTGTTTCACTTAGTTCAATGCTTTGAGCCAGGTAGTGAGGGGGTTGGGTTATTGGGGGGTTTTGTATATGAAAATAAATGGCTGGGTAGCAGAGAGACTGTTATTAGTAACTGGAAAAAGACTGGCACAATCCTTGCTCCAGAAGTCTTACGAAAGGAGGCAAACCTTATATAACTTGCTTTGCACACAGAACCAGAAAACAAGAAAATTGTTTTGTTTATAAAAGACTAAGATTTTTGAGCCCAACAGTTAACCAAACACCTCCCCAGGATAAGAGCAAGAGGCCTCATGTTGCACTGGARAGGTATAGATTAGAGATTACATTGGATATTAGGAAAATTTTCTTGACCAAAAGGGTTCTCAAGCATTGGAACAAACTCCTCAGGCAAGTGGTGGAGTCAAGGTCCCTGGAAATGTTCAAAATATGTGTGGATATGACATTTGAGGACATGATTTAATGATGAACATGGGGGTGGTGCAGGGTTGATGGCTGGACTTGATGATCTTAAAGGTCTTGTTCAGCCTTAGCAATTCTATGTTTCTTTTCAATAAAAAGTGATGCCAGACTTATAACTAAAGGGCTAAAGGGTTTAATTTGAACAAGGATGATTATTTTGTTGTTAGGAAATCTGTTTTCTTCCTTAATTTGAAAATCTGAAGAGATCAGGAGAACTTTTRTAGAGTTGGTCATTTGTTTGTTTGTTTTTAATTCCAGTTTCATTCTCAGAAATCTACTTCCTAAATGGAGCAACAAAAATATAATGAAATATTCACATTAATTTTTTCCTGTGTCAAGCAGTTGAATAGAAGGCAAAAAGTAAAACAGAAAATTAATTTAAAAGTTAATTTTTTTCTGTAGAAAAATAATTTTGGTTAAAAACACTTTCTAATGGTTCTGCCTTGAGTGTTCCTAAAATTTAAGTGAAATATTTTTATTGTGCAATTATTTTCAAGATAAATATGTACACGATAAGGATTAAAACATGACATTTTCAAATTCTATTACTTGTTTAGTTTTATTATTGTATTCCACTGCTATTGGAATCACATAGACTATTCATTCAAAAGTGAAAAGATGAAAACATCCACTTCTAAACTAAGTTCTTAAAATTTGCATAGCTCTTCAGTGATCAGCAAAGCAGGAAATATCTACTTTAATAATAACTATATAAATCAGCTGTTGCAATCAGAATTTTTAGAAAGAGCTGCAGTACCATCAAAATTGTTCAGATTGCTTTTTTGTATTTCAATTTCCATAATCTTTTAGCCTGCTGTTGTCTTTGTTTTTACTAGTTTGAATACATTCATTTTCACTGGTTTAAATTGGATACTTAAATTAATGCATTGTCAATTTGCTCTTATGGCAGAATAAAATTAAAGTAGGAAACATAGATGTGTAGTAATGATAATATAGTCTTAAAGATGTTCCTGAATGCCAAAAATATACATTGTCACTAGCCAAATAAACTTAATGACACTCACGAAATAATGTGGTGAAGGCTATTAACAAGATGTTCTCTTTAAAAGTCAAGTTGTTGTTCAAGAAGAAATTATATTACTGAATTTAACTGGCTGAATGCACACCTATTACTTTTGCAAGTACTTTAGATAAGGCAAATACAAGAACAAGATATAATAGCAACAATTAGTATTGCCACACTCTCAAACATGAGTTTCCTTGATATTTAAGTTTAAAGTTCTTGGGATAAAAACTGGAAAATCCTAAACCACTTATATATAATTAACCATTGATTTTATTTGTTGGGAAAGAAACCAGTAGGCAAGAAGCAAGAAGTCTGAAACTGAGAACACCACGTTTTTTATCTCCAGAAAGCAGTGCAGTGTTTGGTAACACTCTGTCTGATGGTCTCTTGCTCACACCAGACAGTTGTGGGCACAGTTATTGGCAGCCATGCTTAGATCAGATATCACTACTGCTCGGCTCTGAACTCGTGTTCTTCACTACTCAATTGTTATCTCACAATTAACCAGTGAAGCTACACAGCAAAGGGGAGGGCTTTTTGCTCAAGATATTTTCTACCTTTTTAATCTCAGGGGGTTGTTGCCAGTGTGTAGTTGAAACTCTTTGGTTTATATACTTGMTTTTAAACTTTGCCCTTCCAAATTTTCTCTTTCCCAGCATTTTAAACCTCCTCACATAACTGCTAATGATAAGATTTTTAGGCTGCCATTCAAATTCTCAAATCTAGGGTTACTATTCAACTTTTTTTGAGTTCGAGACCATTTATAATAAAAAAAAAATTGCATACCTATTTCTTTCTGAGTGCATAAGAATCTTCCTATATMTATTGTATGTGCAGGTCGCATTGTGCCCGTTTGTGTCAACAGAGGGAAAACTGCCTGCCTTAATTAAATTCTGTGACAACAAAGCTGTAAGAGTGTTGTGTGAAAGTCCTGGAGCAGGAGACACAAACCAACTGAGTTCTTGGCACTTCCTCTGTTTTGATTGTGCCCCACACACATACCTGAAAAATGCTGAAGATGTCCTTTTGCCTACGTCTTAGGACTGGGCTGCCTGCTATCATCTTTTAAAATCCAATCCTAATGTCGCTGCAAAATTATTAGAAAGCATAACCCAGAGGGTTTGAAATTGCATTTTCAAATGTAGCCTGGAGTGTTCCACTTGAGAACTGTAAAAAGACTGGGGAAGGTTGAGTGTCTGCTTTGCACTCCTGGACACAACACCCTTGGGAGCTGCAGTTCTGGCACCAACAGTGCAATAAGATCAATGAGATCTGGAACCATGCTTTCACAAAGCAGCTCAATAGCCACCTATCCTTTTTAACAGACAGTGGAACACACCGTGTAACTGATGAGGCTTACTTTTGTTTAGTAACTCAGCTATGCATCTTATAATTTTGCTTCCCCTGCTTCGAGAGTATATATACTGTCTCTGTCCTTTGAGAACCATTTATCTTTGAATGCTACAGTGCACTGTACACTCCTTTTCAAATTCAAATTTGATTAATTCATTTAACTACAGAGAATCATCTGCCTCTGGAGGCTTGTGGAAGAGGTCACTTCTTTCACATCAAACATTTTAATCATTGTAATTGAGATTGTCACCAGTGCTTGCTGCTGAGAATGTGTCATTTTCCTATCTCTAAGTCTTTGTTACTTTAAGAGGGTTATATTCCCATGGTCTTTTTATTGATATGCTTTGGGGTGTTCTTTTATATCTTGGAGAAAATTACTTGTTTGGAGTGTGTGTGTGTGTTGATTCTTCACACAGTGTTACACAAAAGCAGTTACTTCCATACATTTAAGCAGAGAAAGTATACTACAATAACTAGAAGAATATATATAAATATATATCTTTTTAAGTGTAGTAAAGTTGGAGTAATCTTCTTGACATTCTGAATGGCTAGACCAATCAGTCTAAACCTTTTTGATCAACCAAGGCAGAAAAAGGAAGCCATAAATTTAATGAACTTCTGATGTGATATGGATACCAAGGATCAGGGATGCTAGAAGGCATTTGTCACTACAGATATTAAAATTCTTAGTAGAAAGTAAAAAACTGACACCGTTTTTCAAGTTTATTTTTTATTTCTTATTTTTCCCACAAGAAAACTGTTTTAACATTAGGTTGTCTTAAAATTCTAGATCAAGAGTACATATGCACRTGATATCAAACTTTTAATCATGCCCAAATGACATATAAAAAATTGTATTTGTTGAATGCAGATCTATTCATAGCAGAACAAGCATGAGATGGCCTACAAAGATGAGTAAAGACAAGTGGGACCCTATTTTATGACAAATTAGAGTGAATCTATTCGAAGCACTGTGCTTGAGTGCGTTAATAGCATGAGCTGACATTTCTAAATGACACAACCTATGTGGTTTCCAGTAGCATTTTATTCTTTTGAGTCAGATCTGGAAGAAGCACAATAATTGCCCTGAGTATTGTTCTATATGCTGTGTCTTYTGGCCCAGAGTTACTTGGTTTGATGGAAGTGTAGGGATCTGCACCACACTGCAGTTTGTGCTGTGGATAGGTCCCAAAAGAATCTGGTTTATTTGTTCTAGCAAAACAGAGGTCAAGAGAGATCAAGATTTCTTGCCATAAATGTATGAGGGAGATAAATGCCAAAGAAGGAAAAACAATCAAACAGTTTAAGCTAAAGGACACTGTTGGCACAAGAACAAGCTTGTTTAAATATCCTTGAATTAATTTAGCTCCAAATGAGAACAGATTTTCCAGCCAGCAACAAGGTCCAGAATAGCTTTCTGGCAGATAAGATAAGTAGGCATAGAGAATATTAGCCAGTGGTAAGATGAAGTGCAACCCATTTATGAAAGAGACTGTTTTGTGCAGTCAACTGAAACAAAAGAAAGAACATAAGCTCTAGAGGGCTTCTCCAGTTCGCATATCTCTTCTGCCCCATCCCCTCCCAAATGAGAGGGACATCAAACCCCATTCACCACATTTAACACCTAGCATTTAGCAGAATCTGGTCCTTGCAGCTCATTGCACTGACTGTGGTGAGGAGTGATGTGCAGAAAGCTGCCCCATTCACTAAAAGTTTGAGTTGTCCTAAGCAAGTAGTCTCTCCTTTTGCTTTTTATCTATAAAGTGTAGCAAGAATGCATGCTTAAAATAAGTACCTACATTTAGTGGCATCAGACTGACCATTATTATCACATTTCTGTTTTTTTCTGCAGCTTTTAKGTTTTTTTGTTTGGTTGGTTGGTTGGGGTTTTTTTGTTTGTTTTTTTGTTTTTTTGTTTTTTTTAATAAATGTTTAAATTACACAGTCTTCTTAAGAATTTGTCATGGCTTCAGGCTTACTGCGCTAAGGGCTCCTTAGTAACTAAATAATGACAATGTCCCAAATAATTTTGAATCATTTCAGGGAAGCGCTACTTAACATCTAAGCAATGGTTTCGTGTTTTGTTGAGTCACTCTTTTTCCTCATCTGGTATCATATGAAACAAATGAAAACCAATATTAAATGGCTTATCAATATAATTTTCAATGATAAACACAAAAGACAGATTTCATGATGTCTTAGTAGAGTACACACCGCTGGATGCCTGACAAATATTTCGACACAACTAAGTTTAAAGAGCTGAAAAGAAAATCCTTAGGACCAGAGAATCCGATGAAGCAGCAATTGCCTTTGCAAGGCTATAACTGATTTTTTCCAAAATCRAGGAAAGACTTTGCAGCCTGGGTTAGATATTGTAGTAAATAAATAATGATGAAGTTCTTGTGGATAAGGAAACATTTCCAACTGTGCATTTATCTCCAATTAAACTTTTAAGAGGAAAGTTTTAAACAAGCATAGCATTAAATTTAATAAAATATAAAGGTCAGCATTTACCACACTCATGTGCTTAGATGCTTTACCCAGTGTACCTCTGCAATATGAATTCCTGTTGAGAAACACCACTTACAGAGGCTCCAGCTTCTCCGAGCAGGGGACCTGAGGAGGCACAAAATCTCAAGATATACTAAAACTCTGAGCATCAGTAAAGCCACTTYTCAGTTTTGCTGCATTTCAGTTCTTTCTGTGAAGAATTTACTAGCATTTTAACATCACTTGGCTGCAGTGTTTACCTATACTACTTCATCAGCACTCCCGATGAAGCCACTCTGAATGTGTCCTACAATGCCACGAAGGCTGGTTCCTTAATTCAAAACATAGAGATACATTTGCTGTAGTTATCTTGCTACTCATCCCAGCTGCTCAAGGACATTGTGATTCCACCATGGGAAGACTATGGTGGAAGCACAGTGGCACTACTGAAGTATTTACAGCAGCTGAGGAACTGGGGTAAATGCAGGTCTGTATTTCCATGMATCTAGAAGGGATTCAGGGATCAGATAAAATCAGATATCTCAGAATTTTTCAACTGTTCTCAGAGAAGTGTCAATGCCTGTGTGTGACTTTGCCCAGAATTGGGTCCATGTGGTGATGTGCCTTGAGTGGGAAAATGTATTTTGACTTCAGCTCACACACTCTGAATTTCACACTAATCTGTTTAATCAACTAATACAGTATCAGCTGGCCATGTTCCAGCAACATTTATAATAGCTACAGGTGAAGATTTCCCAAGCCTCCCTCAAGGAAACTCATTTCCTTGTTACTGCATAATGAAAAGTTTGTAAAACCTCTGGGAGAAAAAAAAAAAAAACAGGTCTTGTTTTATCCAAATGGATCTTCCATCAGAATGAGCATACATACACCTTTAAAACAATAGTTAGCCAACCATCAAGCAGGAAGAAAAGAATAGGTCAGAGAAAAGGTGCTTCAAGAAACAGAAAAAGCAAATCATGATGCTCACTTTACAGGCTTCCAAAATATGAAATGTAATTRTCCATTAATAATTTGACCCTAACATATTATTAAATCTTGAAGCTAAAATTAATTATTACTATCAAGATTAATTTGAATCTTGGGGGAAAAAAAGAAGGTGAGGTATAATCTAACAAATTCAAATAAATGTGCTCTGTTTGACACACTTTTGCAAATAGCCATAAAAATTTTCTTGCCTTCATTACCTGCACAGGCCAAATCTATTGGTAACAAGCCAAATGCATGAGTTTTTTCAGAAAATTAACTATGTTGATGTGTGTGTTACAATCCCAACACAAAGAGAAGATGCAGAATCACAGAATAATAAACCAAGACACTAAAATTTAAATTTTATTTCTTGCTCTTACTTCTGCCAACTTGAAATCAAATTCAAGGTGGCAKAATAAACCTAGGTATATTTCATAATTTTAACTTATGCTTCCAAGACATCTGAGATTAGAGGTTGTGCTTTGCCTTTAATTCTGAAAGGCAGATGACCAAATTCTTTTGGGACTCAGTTTTTACTGTGGTTGCTACCTTTGGATGCAATTTACAAACTCTGTCCTACATTCCTTTTGTATTGGTCTCACTCTGTCACCTATGAACATGGGTCGCTATCTACGTGATCATAGAAACTCTTTCTGAAGATGCACAGAGTATTCGCAGACGTATAAAGACTTGCAGATATTCATACAAGCTGTGACAAAATTTTTTCTTCTGTTTTTTTTTGTTTGCACACAACAACTAGAAAAATGTAGATGAGTGTTTTCTCTTCATTATTTCAAAAATAATACTGAAGCATTCTTGTAACCAAGTACATCATATGCTATATATTCATAGGCATACAGCCCTTTTTTTCTAGGGAATCCAGGGTTCCTCATTCCTCTTTGACTGCTCTCTTCACAACTCCRTCTCAAAGGAACATCAACCCATCGCAGAGTTTGAAATGCCTATTCATTTTTTTTTTTTTTAAATTTATGGCACTTAAGTTAATCTTAACTTTCTAGTTCTTCTGTAGGAAATGTGTAAGATTTAAGTAGCCATGCTGTTTCATTCTACTTTTTTTTTCGTCTTTCATATTACCTTTGGGRCAGCAAGGAAAAGCAATCAGCTTCCATGAGTGATCCCTTTAGCCCTGAGAATATTCAAGAGGGCAGGTTGGGAGTAAAAAGCCARCAGCCCCTTATGCCCAGGCATTGATTTGAACCACATTCAGAGCCACTTCTGTAATTACACCCTATTTGAGGGTGTAAACACCCTAGACTCTCCATCTGAGTCTAGGATGGGCACAATCCTAGGATATCTTAAAGCATATGAGACATGAGAAAAAAGTATAATATTTTAAGTGGATAAGCCCTTACTGATCTATGTTAAAAGGGGGGAAACAGCCTTCTTAAGTTAGCATGGAAAATGAAATGATCCCAGGCATGGATTGTTTGTTATTTAGCAAATGATCAAGATGCTGTCTAGATTACACTTTTCATTATAGATTGGGTCACTGAGCATAATGGCAAATATTCCATTWAAAAAAAATCTAAGTTATTTCTAGGTTAACATTATGTCTCATGATCCAATGGATGGAAAAGGGCATCAAATAACATGACAGTGAAAAGTTCTGCTTAGCAAAATGAACAAATGATGGGAGACCATATCAGCAAAAGATTTTTTACATTTCCACCCAAACACATATGCTCGATTAACAGAGAAATGCTTCAATTAACACTCCCAGTGAGCTGAAGCASTGAGGCCAAGTGGACTGCCAGACTCCCTCCAGGCTTGAACTCCCTCCAACCAGCATTCATCTCTTGGGTGACAAGAGCACAACATCCCACAACAGCTTCCCTTGGGCAAGAGTTACAAAGCATCAGCTGAGAAGGGTTAAGAGAAGAAATGTCTGCATATTACACAACAGTCTGTTAGTCATTATTCTGTTTTTCCTTTGCACAGCACTGCTCCTATGTAACCTATTGACAATAGCCTTCCATCACTGCTGGTTTGCTTCTCCCTACAGGAGACAGGCTTCCTTACAGGGGAAACTTACTGGCCATATGGTATATTCCTATCAGAAGAACCACATCTAAATTTCTTCAGATGAGAACTTCAGAGAGCTTGGATTGGACTTGGAGTATTCTTTCTATTTGCAGTGGAGAAGGGAATAAAGAAAGCCAAGTGACAAAGAGGCAGTAGAAACTAAGCTCCTGGTTGTCTATCATAGGTCACTGTTCATTCATTGCTATTCCAGGTCTTCATTCTACTATTCYTTTTCTACCACTGTACTTGTTGGAATTCCTCATAGGATGATAAAGTGCATTGGARAAGGAGTGTCCAATAAATCCGTTTTCTGTGGCCATTCAGGGAGGCTTTAATCTCATTTGTACTCAGTTCTGTTTTGGCATGAGCACAGAAATTTAATGACTAATTAATTGCTTTTTCTGAACATATGTTTACTGACATTAACAGGCATGKACGGGGTGAGCTATAGACTTTTATGATGCAAGCCAGGATCATACCTGCAGAGTGCTGAAAGGGAGATCCCACATTGTTAAAGTGCATTTGTTGATGTCAACAAAATAAGCAACTTGCATGATACACATTATAAATTTTATGTCTCTGATGTACTGCAATACAGAGGGAAAAATGGACAGTTGTCTACAAGGGTGGTGCACCCAGACAGGTAAATGGAAGGCGAAATCCAACTTAGAGCTGCATAGCTCAGACCAAACTATCTGCTGCAGAATCTCTTGCTTGAGCATTGATTTTAAAATTTAAACAAGGTGCCTAAATGAGAAACGCAGTCCTGTAAGGTGACATTATGGTAAGAGAAAGATCATGCTGGAGGCTTGTATATATATGAATAATTTATAATTGCTGTGGTTTAGCTGCAGAGGAAGAAGAAAGTGATTACATCTTCATGTATGTTCTTTTAAGAGAACCTTGGTCCAGGTTTGCAGAGTTTCTGGACAGGAGTTTCAGTTACTAAAGTTTGTTTAATGGTTATTTTTTTCTTTGTTCTTGTTAGCTTAGAAAAAGTTTTCATCTCTATGAAGCCTCATTATAAGTATGGTGGAATATTTTGGCTTTCACTGCTTAAAATGTTAGTTTTGAATAGAAAACAATAACAGTGTTACAAATCATGCACATATTACAGTTATGTCAGCTTGGTCGTAATAGTTAATTCTAAGACAKGTTGATTTATCCAATATTTCTTTACTGTGGGGCTATCCCTGACAAAATACTTAATTTAAAAGAAGAGGAAATCTTACTGCAAACTCAGCTGAACATTTTTTTAAGGTCAGAATCTATAGGGTGGTAAAACATCACAGTTTCAGTCTGGGGTGTGAAAAAAAAACATATCTTCTATTCAGAGCTTTCTTTCCTATGAAATCAAATAGCTAATTGTTGGGGGATGGGGATTTTGGTTTTTTTTTGTTT